>NC_090656.1:12620065-12837565 GCF_040937935.1 Hyperolius riggenbachi
ACACCCACAAAACGTGTCAGTGGATACGGTCCTATAAATAACCTGTGATTCCTCCCCCCTGACCCATATATATGTACAATCTACATACACAGGAGGGGGCACCCTATGTGTGCTCAGTGCAGCCTGCAGACGGGTAGGGATGATTAAAGAGAAGCAAATTCTTCCAAGTTAAAGGGGCACTATAGCGAAAAATTGTAACATTTAAAAAACATCCAAACAAACAAGGAGTACGTTTTTTCAGAGTAAAATGAGCCATACATTACTTTTCTCCTATGTTGCTGTCACTTACAGTAGGTAGTAGAAATATGACAGAACCAAAAGTTTTTGAACTAGTCCATCACTTCATGGGGGGATTCTCAGGTATTTATTTATTTTTAAAAGTATTTAGTGAATGGCAGTTGCTCTGTCCAACTGCCAAACAACTGTGTAGCGAGCAGGGAAGCTGGCCAGCATCATTGTTTAAATCCTTTTTTTAGGAAATATCTTTATAATGATTAAAAGCCTTGCTGAGAATCCTCTATGAAGAGATGGACTAGTCCATAACCTGTTGCTTCTGTCAGATTTCTACTACTTACTGTGAGTGACAGCAACATAGGAGAAAAGTAATTTATGGCTCATTTTACTCTGGTAGAAATGCACTTATTTGTCTGTTTGCACAAATTTTAAATTTTACAATTTTTTGCCATAGTGCCCCTTTAATGCAAATGTTTATGCAAATATATGCAGCTTGAAAAAGGACCAATCAATTTAAACCTGGGTTGAATTGACTGGTCCATTTTCAAACTGCATACATTTGCATAAAATTTACATATTTTCAGAAGAATTTGCATCTCACTGATCATCCCTCCAGACGGGGTAATATCCTAGTGACTGTACAGCTTATAGAGCTCTCTGGAGCAGCCATTGTTAAGCTGGTCTCATCTATGTCACAGTGACCTGGCTGTCACATCTCACAGACTCGGCGGCTGAGCACCGTCCAACTAGTGTTCTCTGACCAATGATCCGGGGCAGCCAGCGAGGCACAACCGCTAAACACATTCCAGAGCAAAGTACATAAAAGTGCAGCTAAGTGGGAAAGAGCAAGCTTATCTGCTGGTAGGGAAGGCAAACACAGGTATGGCAATTAGAGGAAACATCAGGCATTACAAAAAAAAAAAAAAAAAAACTGATCTGGGGCTTCCTCCAGCCCCTGGCAGCTTATCTGTCCCTCGCCGCAGCTCCAATCCCAGACATTGTCCCGGGGTCCCCTCTGTAGCAGCCGGCGGCCTGGTAAGGTCTGCCACTTCTGCACCTGCGTGAGCGTGCTACCGTCTGCGCCTGCACAGAACACTCCTGTCCATGGGCTGCTAGGAAGGGGAGCTGCGGCAAGGGACACATAAGCTGCCAGGGGCTGGAGGAAGCCCCGGGTAAGTAGATTTTTTTTTAACCGCAAAGCCTTTACGAAAATAGAAAAATCAAATCGGAGCAGTGTGTACAGGTCATCATGATTTAGTTTTTCATAAGACCTTGCAATGAAAAAAAAACATGCAATTTTAAAAACGCAGCAGTGTGTACAGGCCCTTAAAGGGACTC
The DNA here is from genome assembly GCF_040937935.1 of Hyperolius riggenbachi. NCBI lineage: Eukaryota > Metazoa > Chordata > Amphibia > Anura > Hyperoliidae > Hyperolius > Hyperolius riggenbachi. The sequence continues at coordinate 12,621,638 of NC_090656.1, forward strand.
CGAGCTCACGAAAAAAAGAAAAGTTGTACTCACCAGGGGCTTTCTCCAGCCCAGTGCTGGTCGGGAGGTCCCACGCCGGCGTCCTGGCTCCTCTCCTTCTCCCCGCTCCGGTATAGCTGACAGGCCGCAGCCCGGGCGACACTCGGTGGAGTGTCGGGCTGCAGCTTCCGCGTATGACGCGGATTACGTCACACGCCGGCCGCCTCGCGTCATCACGGCGGCCGGCGTGAAAGTACTGCGCATGCGCGATTAAAGCGCGCATGCGCAGTACTTTCACGCCGGCCGCCGTGATGACGCGAGGCGGCCGGCGTGTGACGTAATCCGCGTCATACGCGGAAGCTGCAGCCCGACACTCCACCGAGTGTCGCCCGGGCTGCGGCCTGTCAGCTATACCGGAGCGGGGAGAAGGAGAGGAGCCAGGACGCCGGCGTGGGACCTCCCGACCAGCACTGGGCTGGAGAAAGCCCCTGGTGAGTACAACTTTTCTTTTTTTCGTGAGCTCCTAGTCCCTTTAAACGCCCGATGTGTCCTTTAAGGTGGCCATACACTGGTTGAACAGGCCAACAGATAGATCCTCCGCCAAATATCTGTTCAAAGAAGGAATCTATCCGCTAGAATCATCTGTGCACAGAGGAGATGACAGCTCTCCAATGGGAGGCCACATTATCCATACACAGGGGAGAAGAGCGTAGTCTCCTTATTGGTGGAGATATTGGCCTCAATTCTGGAAGGGTTTTCAAACAAATTACCTCATAGAAGGTACTTTTCCTCATGAGGTAATGACATTTAGCAATTCTAGTAGGTTTTAGTCATGTTTTACCTCATGCAGTAAATGAGGTAATTTGTGAGGTAATTTGCATTAATTTATACCGAAAACAGCTATTCTCATGGAAATTAGGGGGCATTTTAGCACATAATTTGCCGATCAGTTTAAGGGCTGGTGCACACCGAGCGGCTTTTTCAGCGTGTCTGCAGCCGCTTGCGGCTGCGGATACGCTTGGTTAATGTATCTGAATGGGCTGGTGCACACCAGAGCGGGAGGCGTTTTGCTGAAACGCATACTCCCGAGGTGAGGCATTTTTTGGATTGCGGATGCGTTTCTGCCTCAATGTTAAGTATAGGAAAAACGCAAACCGCTCTGAAAACCGCCTGTTCAGAGCGGTTTTGCCGGCATTTTCGTTACAGAAGCTGTTCAGTAACAGCTTTACTGTAACAATATATGAAATCTACTACACCAAAAACGCTTCACAAAACCGCAAAACGCTAGCTGAAACGCTACAGAAAAATAAGAAAAAGCGTTTCAAAATCTGCTAGCATTTTGCAGATCTGCTAGCGGTTTTTGGTGTGCACCAGGCCTAAGATCTGCCTGCACCTGGAGATGAAGTAAATTTTTATGCATTTTGCAGTTTTTTGTGGAGTTCCTATTCAGGCTGTGTAGGAAAAAAAAAATAAAACTAAATATTTACTGGATTTTTTTTTTTTTTTTAATAAGGGTCGCCTGCAAGTATACTTGTCATAGGTTACTACATAATCAAATACACCTACCCTCCTCAAAAAAGAAAAACCTTTCAGAATTGCTAAAAAAAAAACAAACAAAAAAAAAACTGCATGAGGTATTTTACCTACAATAAATATATTTACCTCACATAGCTACCAGAATTGAGCCCAATGTGTGCTGTTGACTGAAGGACCTAGATTCTTAAGACAGACCAGTGCAGCAACTATTTCTCTATGGCTTGTGGGGTACTTTCAGGCAGAGTATTCCATAGAGACCCATTGAGGGGTAGACACTAAGTGCAGACACAGGGATATCTCTGTAGAGGGTCCCAACTTACCAAGAATCGCCTAAAGATAGGGGGACATAGCGAGGCACAGCAGAACGTGTAACGATGAGGTGTCAACTGGAACCACGGTTTCTGGATTCTGATCATTAGTGTTCAATAAATCACCTCTAACAGGTACTAGACATGTCTGTTCACCACAATCACCATTTCCTGCAACATCTGTGCATGCTGGTTCCAGGGCATAGGGACTCAGCAAAATGATAGAAGACACTGCAAAGCCCTTCCTATTGGTATAAAGAAACGTCCCTGTGCCAAATTCAGGTCTCCTCACAGCGCCATAGAATTAGAATGACTTGTAGAAGCAGTGTCAATGTGAGCAGAGGATTCTGGGAATGATCTGAGCACAGTAGGGAGGTCTAATGGAAGCCCCTTGGAGGAGGCATTCATATTTGTAACAGAATTCATTCTTGTGGGAGGTGCACAGCTCCTGTTTGCCGCCTCAGCAGTATAGCTGTGTGGACCACGTATTGCACTGCGCCCGCGCCACGTTGGTATCCGCAGCTCTGGCCTAGGTTACTCTTCAGTCAGGGCTTTGTTATCCTCTCCGCTCTTGGATCCAGTCCTGATCATCTTCTTGGTGGAGCTGGCCAGGCGGGCGTAGCTGTCAGGGTTGTAGTCAGCGCGCACTTTGCCTGGAGCCAGCAGTGGGACGGCGTCGTTGGTGGCCTGGAGGAGCAGAGGAGGGCGGCGCAGACTGTCTCCCTGGCGCAAGGTGTCCGGGAGGCTCCTCCTTTTGGTCTCGGGCAGCAGGAGGAGGCTGAGGACAGACAGGATGCAGAAGGACGACAGGACAACATGGAGCAGGAAGAAGCCAGACTTCTGCTGGAGGACAATGATGGGGAGAGAGGCCCGACCCAACATGCTGATCCCCAGAATCACACCCAGACCGGAGCCTCTGCAGAATGACATCACATGAGGAAAGTTACTTCAACATCCACACACATCACTGAGACAAGGCTGGGGTCAGGAGATAAAGAGCACCTGTCACAAGAGAAGCATGGAGGCTGCCATTCCTGACCTCCACCTGGAAATGCCAGTCATACTGATCCTCTGAACAGATCACTAACTTTCTGATTTTCCTGATGAGCTTGGCTGTCAGCGATTCCAAAGCAAGCCAGAAGATCAGCATGACTAGGGGCATTAACAGACACCTGAACTGAGAGGGACATGGAGGCTGACATTTTACACAATGCCTGGCTGTCCTGCTGATCCTCTTACTCTAAAGCCTCGTGGGTACATAGTTTAAAGGGTACCTTACTCGAGACGGGAAAAAAAAATTCACTTACCTGGGGCTCCCCAACCCCCCCCCCCCCCCCCCCAACTGAGAGGCCCCTGGCCACACGCATCTTTGTACGAGTTACCGGCATCAAGCGCGTTCTGCGCAGTACGAGGTTTCCCTTACTGCTCTTGCGCAGGACGCACTAGACAACAGTAACGCGTACAAGGATGCACGCGGAAAACGAAACTAACCCACAACGGGGCACCGGAGGATAGTCGAGGACCGGCGAGGGCACGGGATGGCTGCAGGGGGCTTGGGGAAGCCCTAGGAAAGTGAAACTTCCTCCCCCATCATGAGTAAGGTCCCCTTTAAGCTATGTACCCACATCGCGATTTTCCTGACGACCAACGATTCTTTGAGCGACGAACAGTCGTTTCCGCGATATGGACAGTCACACGACCACGCAAACATCGCAATAAGGACAGTCGCGGCAGATCGGATCGCTAACATTCCCGACGACTCCTGCGCAAAGTACCGTGATCGCTTGAAGTCTCGTTACCTCCGGACGTGTGATGTCGTGCATATCCGCCGGCAGGAAGAAGCATCACTTGACGACCGATGTCAAGAGGACGTCACAGGACCAGTCGGGCAGTGAGTACGGCGCTTTATATAAGCTGCCTTAAGCCACACGTATTGATGTGCACAAACCGTTCAATTCAATATTCCAGCGCCGATGACAAGTGGCATTGTCAGAAGGTCCTCAGCTATGGCAGCCTCCATATTTCTTTCACTTTTAGGTGCACTTTAAGTTCAGGCACAGTTTTCATGTACACTTAACTAATATAAAAATGAGTAGGCATAGTTAATGAGAGGCAAATAATTCCAAGTTGATGTAAAATGTTATGCTAATTATATGGAAATGTATGTAGTCTGAAACCAGACCCAACACATGCTGCATTTCTTTGGTCCATTTTCAAGCTGTGTACATAGTTGCACAAAAAGAAAAAAAATATTTGCATCTCAAACAGTCTTAAAAAATAATGTTAAAATTATGTATCAAATAAGTTTTGCTGAAAAAAAATGCTGATTTTGCAAAATGAAATAAAGGAAACCACTACTGACTGCTTCACAGATCCTCCGTGACTGACAGCTGCCTGCACTTCTGTATCAGTGAGAAGGGATTGTTCTGTAAATGGAAGCCACGCCTTCCTGCAGATTGATTAGTGGGGAGGTGTGGTTTCATCAGACTGGGAGTGTGCAGGCAGCTGTAAGTTGATGAGGATCCAGGAATAGGCGCAGTAGGTATTCGCCTTTTATGGAAAAAGGAGTTGCTGCCTTTGATTGATTTCCAAGCTGAAATGATTTGCATAAAAATAGCACACCGTGCACCAATTTAGAATTATTTGCATCTAACGGAACATCTTTACAAAAACAGGATGGATTTAGGCATCTTTTCCACGGACAGTTGATAGGCAGTGAAATGCCTCTCAAACTCTCAAACTGCCCGATAACTGCTCGTTGCTGACTGGTAACCGCTTGTTGCTGACTGGTAACCGCTCGTTGCTGCCTGGCAACTGCTTGTAGCTGACTGGTAACCGCTCGTTGCTGACTGGTAACCGCTCGTTGCTGCCTGGCAACTGCTTGTAGCTGACTGGTAACTGCTTGCTGAGCACACAGCAACGAGATGTGCAGTAACCCGTAGCAACCAGATCTGTCCGATCTGAGCGAGGCGGATACTGGTTGCTATAGGTTACAGCAGCACAGTACACAACACAGGGAGAGTCCTGCTCACCGGATGACTGTTGGCAGCACCTCGCTGGCATAGAAGACGCTCAACATGACCACAGCGTGGGCACAGAGGGAGCCCAGCACAGAGATCCCTATGGAGGCTCCGGCGAAGAGATCTGTGGGGGGAGGGAGGACACCATTACTGAGATGAAATCATGTGACTGAAATCATCAGACAACCAATCAGAATGAGGGACATACACTGTGTGAGAGCCAGCAGCAGCAGAGAGCACAGGCCAGTTAGGATGGTGCAGAGGAGGAGGACAGCACGGCGCCCCCAGTGGCTGACTGTGATACACAGGAAGATGCAGGCCAGAGCCTCACTGCCAGCCTGCAGGAAGTATGGAATGGATCCGCCCAACACCATGAGATTCCGCGCAAAGCAGGGCCTGATCCCGCAGCCGATAAACCTGGGGAGACAACAGACAATGTATGAGGAGCACAGATCTCTGGGGAGGTCCTACTAGATCAGAAAAAAGGAGCTTTACTGGACTCCGCTCTGTTCCAGGAAACATTAAAGCAGATCTGAGATGAAAAACTAACTATAACAAGTAACTTGCCTATACATCTAAAGTTTAGATCGTTTACAAATCTAGCTGCAAACAGCTTCAACAGTTTATGATCATTTCTTCCTGTGATACAATGACATGTAGTGCTTGTGATCATTACACAGGCAAGCTGATCTGTATCTACAGCCCTCAGCCTGTGAAAACGTCACTCCCCTCTCCTCCTCCCTCTGAAATCTCTGGCTAGTAACTCCTCCTCCTCCTGCCCAGACTAAGCTCCCACAAGCCCTTGCTACATGGCTCTCAGAGTGCCAAGGCACTGAAGAAGCTGTGGGCGAGGCTTGTTTAGTTTATAGGGAATTAGAGTATTTGAAAAAAATAATTGTATTTGGCTTGAGGAATGCCCTATAAACTATATGAAAGGAACACAATTGTGTTGCAATGAGTAAAAGTCTATCTCAGATCGACTTTAAGGGCCCGTTTCCACTATGGCGGAGTTGCATGCCTTAGCCGCATGCGAATTCGCATATGCAATGTATTTCAATGGGTCTGTCTCCATTACAGGCGAAATTCGCTTCCCCCCACCCCCCTCCCCACAGACAAAAGAAAAAAAAACAAACAAAACAAACAAACAAAAAAAAAACCGCCATCTGAGCGGTTTAGGCATTTTCGTGTGCGGATGTCAATAGTAATGAATGGCGACAGAAAAATTGAACGAAAAAAAAAAAAAAAGCTTACGCATGCGAATCCGCAAGTGTTTTCTTCTATGTGGATTCGCCTAGGTATGGTGGGAAATGGGCCCTTGTGATACCAAAAGTGCTAGACTAATGAAAGCCTATGGCAGCAGTGATTCCCCAAATCCCAATCCTGGTACCTGCAGCTTTATCAAAGACTTCATTCAGGGAATTCCGGAGCTAACACTGCATTCCCTGAAAACGCTCTGTTTTGAAAAGATGCCGCATGTAGGAACTTTGCAATCAGGCAAGCTTAAAACTTTTAGAGCATTTAGCTGAAGTTACCTTTTTATTTTCTTTAGTTATGCGGATCTATAATCCTCCATGCATCCAGTGTCTCATGCAGTCAGGCCTATGACTGGATTACTATCCCCTCCTTCAGGCCTTGTTCACATTGCGTTCGGCCCGCGTGTCAACCGCGGTGGGCTTTTTTTGCGCTCCCCCCCCCGCAATTTTATGCGTGGCCGCTCGTTTTTGTGGCCGTTTTTGTAAGCGCTTTTGCAGAGCGCTTCAGCATTTTGATCCAGAAAAAAAAAATCCGTAAATACAAGGCATTTTTTTTTTTTAAACGCTCATGCAATCGCTTGCTAAAGCGACTGTGAGCGTTTTGCGTTTTTCCTATACCTTCCATTGAGGCAAATCGCTTAAAAAAATGGCCCAAGCACCGCTTTTCAAAGCAGATCGCAAACGAGCCGCTCTGATATGAACTCTCTCATAGAGAATCATTGCACAAGCCCTTTCAGGCCGATTTTGAAAATCGCCCGTGCTTAAAATGTTACAAAAAATGCCTATTATGTGAACAAGGCCTCAAAGACTGTAGATTTATAATCTTCAAAGGAAATGATTGCAGCGCTGATTGACATGTAAATGGCAAGGCTGCACGGAAAAATGGGATAGTGTTCAGATACCCATCAAAAGTGAAAAAACAATAGAAATAAAATCCTGCGCCTCAGCAAATTAGCGTAAATTGATTGATTTTTAATCTTATTAATAAACACAGCTAAAAATAGATATAGTCATACAAATGTCATCGTGTAACTTACTGCTCAATACACCAAACCCGATATCCTGATTGAGGAGACCTGTGCAGTTTAAGCCCGCCTTATTTAGCAAGCGGCCGTGTGCACATGGCCCAATCAATAACCTGATCGATGGTAAAGTGTGTATGAGCCCAATAAATTCCGTGATTGGAGGAATTTGCGTGTGACGTCACGAAAATCGCTACTTCCGGCTAACTTCCGGTATACGGGTAGAATCCCGCAGAGACTCTAACACACACGGGCTCTGATTTTCAATCAAGGACTTTCCTGTTTGAAGCTGTCGGCCGCAGCTATTTACAATACAGGATCAAGTTATTTTACCGGAACGGAATTTTCCTCCCCCCGCTGCTGCTTACATTTCCGTCTGTAACAGGAACAATACCAACCATCAGCAAGAAGGAATACACGCTGTGGTAGCGTGAGTATACGGATCAACACTGCTTTGAGGCTAATTGCTTTGCTATATCGATAAAAACCTTATTGCATAAAGGCATATCAACTCAATTAATAGAAATCATTTTTGGAACTGTGACATTTGCACAAAGATCTTGGGATATAAGTCAAGCTTCATAGATGCTTTTTTCATTACAGGAGATCCTCCAGGCAATTTTATAGGAATTTTTATATGCATTTGAGTTTTATTTTAGAACGTATGTATGTTTGATGTTTTTTATTGGGCTCATACACACTTTACCATCGATCAGGTTATTGATTGGGCCATGTGCACACGGCCGCTTGCTAAATAAGGCGGGCTTAAACTGCACAGGTCTCCTCAATCAGGATATCGGGTTTGGTGTATTGAGCAGTAAGTTACACGATGACATTTGTATGACTATATCTATTTTTAGCTGTGTTTATTAATAAGATTAAAAATCAATCAATTTACGCTAATTTGCTGAGGCGCAGGATTTTATTTCTACTGTAGATTTATATATCTGAGTTCCCAACTCCGCCTCCTCCTTCAGAGTAAGGCACCGCCCACTCTGACGTGGGAACGTCTGATTGCTCACATTATGAAGCAAAATAAGACGCTGCTGCTCCGCCCACTAGCAAACCACACACATCTAACTTATAACAGCAATGCCCTTAGAGAGTGAGAGTTCATCTGAGAACGACCATCACTCATGCCCGGATTTACCTCACAGGAGCCTCTAGGCACGGACCTCCTCCTAACACCCTAGACTCCACCCTCCGCGAACCTACAAACCCCGCTGAACTGCCCTGCAAGTGTGCTGCCTGTTCCAGCTGTCACTCCTCCCTTACTTCCCTTTCCTGGCATTGGTGGCTACAGGTGCCCCTTAGTATTAAGTAGCCAGAGGTACCCTCAATATTAAAGGACATCAAAGGTGAAAATAAACTGATGAGAAAAACAATTGTATCTATTCTCCATCTCCTGAAAATGACTTTTTTTTTTTTTTTTTAGATATCCAAGAGCTTTATTTTATATTTAAATCTAGTTTTTACATTTTTACTGTTTCATTGTCTCTGCTCAATGACACCTTCACTTAAGTCTGCCAGAGCTCAAATCTATGAGTTATTGACCCTTTTTATCTCTTCCCTGCTCCAGGAAACCATTTACTGACAGGAAAGTGTTTTATGGCTGTAATTACTTATCAGTGAGGGTTATGCTATAGTCCAGTGATGGCTAACCATGGCACTCCAGCTGTGACAAAACTACAAATCCCATCATGCCTCTGCTTCCCCGAGTTATCCTTAGAGCTGTCAGTGTATTGCAATGCCTCATGGGACTTGTAGTTCCACCACAGCTGGAGTGTCAAGGTTAGCCATCACTGCTATAGTCTGACCCAGTCCCGAACCGGTCCTGACCTGGATAGAAACTGTTACTTGCATACCTGATGTTTAACTCTTTCAGGCAGAGAAATAAAAAACGCAACACAGCCTAGTTATTTGTGTGCTTGGTACTGTACATACACATGTCTATCTCATCATGTCACATGTCACCTCGGGTGTCCTTTAATTAGCTAGCGGTGACCCAAAGTATTCGGTAGCTAGAGGTTCCCCCAGTTGAAGGTAGATCTCATAAGTGGAATGCTGAGAGTCAGGTGAGTAGCCTCTCAGTTAGGGCCTGTTCCCACGCTAATCCGCAGGCAAATCACGCAGGGAAACTCTGCCATAGGGTTCAATAGCACCACCGGCTAAATTGCTTGCGCTAGCTATTCGAGCGGCATCTCTATCCGAAATGGTACATGGACCGGCTGATGAGATTCGTCTGCGTCCCCGCAGACCCGGAAGTGCCGCCGCGCGTCTTGCAGACGCGTGCGGCTCAAATGGAAATGGGCCCTTAAACTCGACTTGGGCCTCTGCACAGGGAAGGAGAGAGGAAGGCACTCAGGGAGGGGAGTGAGCCGCCCTTCCTTCATCAGGCGCCTGTAGGCTTGTGCCTACATTGCCTTATGGTGAATCCGGCCCTGTCATCACTCCCAACGTGCCATGCTATTGCTGAAATACTGCCCCGCCACCTCTGCGGTGTACCCCTTTATGTGTACTGCATGGCGGTACTACTCCCTGGTTACATATCTGCAAGAATATTATAATGGCATCACTCCATTACTGCTTCCATCATCACACATGACTGCAGCATTTTCTGCACTGCTGTCCAGTGGGTGTGCGCTCCATCCTTGGAAGCAGAGCTTGCAATCTAAACTTAGCAGTACGATCCAGACTGGAGAGGCAAGTTGGAGTCTAGGGGCCTTTTCTCACTCTTTAAAGCACAAGCTCAATTATAATGGCAGTGATCTCACTACCGCCAATTGCAGGCGTTCTGAGATTGACGGCAATCGTAAAACGTGTTCCCTGCAGCATTTTGCCGCGATTCTCGAACGATCGCGACAGTGTCCAGTGATTTTACCACACTAATTGCGGTAAAATCACCCGCACAAAACGGTAGCGCTTCGCGTTTAGCTACTTTGTAGTGACATCGAACCCTAAAGGTACCCATAATCTAGTGATGTGTGGGCAGATTGACCAAGAGACAGATCTCGCTCTGATCAGAGAGATTGCGTATTGTGGGCCAGACAATAACGAGAGGGGGAGACTTACGTGGTAAATCCCAGGATCAGGGCGTTTCGCCATATCAGGCGGGTGCCAAAGATGTTGCAGAAAGAGTAATAGTGCGGCCGCGGCGGAACCTCCCACAAAGCATCGATTTCTGCAGAGAAACGGGAAACAAAGCAAGAATGGATCGAATTCACAGATCTATAAGAAACATGCGATTACTTCTGTAACTATAGGTGCCTATTAACCGTACAATCTCCAAACAAGCAACAATAAGAGCAATCCGATCTGGTGTGGTTAAATGATGTTCAACGACAAATCGTTCCATCGTTCTGAATTATGGAATTCTTTTTTCCTCCGTTTTTGGGCCCAAACGATAGTTTTCGATCGATCACAACGATCAAATGGCCGATGGTTCTGGAAATTGGATAGTTAGTGGGCACTCCAATGCTAGGTACACATGATGCAATTTTCTGTCAGATCAGATTTACTGTCAGATCGATTATTTCCAACATGTCCGATCGGATTTCCGATCAATTTTTATTTATGATTTTTCATTGAAGTGAACGGAAAATCGTTTGAAAAATGTATTGGAAATCAGATTGGACTTGACGGAAATAATCGATCTGACAGTAAATCTGTCAGAAAATTGCATTGTGTGTACCTAGCATTAGACCTTTTATAATAGTCAGCCCCAGGAGGATGAATGAGATTCCTGGTCACTGCAGAGTCCCCAATCACAAAGATAGGTCACGCAGCCTTCGGACACAGAGCATTCTGGGAGACCAGATGTTTTGTTTCACTCGGAACACACAAACATTCCACAGTGATGCACCTGCCAGCAGTAAAGATGTTGCCACCAGTAATACATTTAAGAATGCAAAAAAGATTTTACAATGGGCAAACACTGACTAAAATTAAGTGTTAATGAATATTGTACAATATAAGCAATTTGAATCCTTAAAGTGGACACAAATTAAAAAGACAATGGGCTCTATTCTCAATGAGTTACCGCATGAGTTAAATTAGGTAGTGATAAACACCGACCAAAATATCTCCATTTTCAAATTCACAATTTTTTTTTACCTCATGCGGTAAAAGTGAGGTAAAAGTGTGGTAATTACCTCAAATTTATCTCCAATTTGAGATTCTCAATTGAAAAGTTGGTGTTAATTAAGGATGTTTTTATCACCTACAAATGGTAGGTGATAATTATCACTTCTCTGCTTTTGGCCTTCAGGATGGAGCCTATTGAGCTTTGTTTGCTCGAGTTTATGTCAGTTTTACATAGAAGGCAGAAAAGACGAGTGTGTCTAATCTCAAGGCGCACTTTCCGACCTCGTACAGTCTTTTAGATGATTTAATAGATGCCGAGGAGGAAATTCTTCTCTGCTCTAAAAGATAAGCAACAGCATAATTACCTTTAAAGAAAAACATTTCTTTGTTACAGCTGATACAAATCCAGCAAACAATCTCCAGTGTATGTACTTCCTGCTTTCATGGAAGCAGACATGGGGTTAACATCCTGTGTTTACACATTAGCTGCTCTGCTGAGGCAGCCAGCTGGCAAAGCTGAGAGGTCAAATTACAGTTGTGATTATTCACAGATGAGGGGGAAGGACAGGCTAAATTATATACATACAGGGTGCATTTATATATGTTTTCCTTCTGTCCTGTGCAAGAGTTGAGGTCCCACTTTAAACGTGACAGGCTTTCCTGGGTCATCTCTGTGTAATGGGTGGCAAGTATATGGGCTGCCCTACAGTGGTCAAAAAAGCTTTATTTCCGTACCTATTACTGACAGTTTTATCACCTGTTTTATCACCTGTTTTATCACCTGTTTTACCGCACTTTTATCAAACATTTATCACACTTGGTACATTTTTAGTGAATACTCACTTTTTTCACTATTTTTAGTGAATTATAACTGGAGGTAATTTTTCACCCAAAAAAGAGTTACCGCACATGGTTTTGTGAATAGAGCCCAATATTTCAGAATTAAAATCTATTTTCTACCTTATAATGATAAATAGCAGCCTTTTTTCAGCTGCATGATGACAAATATACAATATTTTACATTTATTGGAGGAACCCCTCCCTTCCTTTCATGTTGCCGGGACAGAATCCGGCAAACTGGTGGAGTAGATAAACAAAACACAGGCTGCTACTGATGATGTCACAGGGGAGGTGATCTCAGCTTGTGTGAGATTTCAAATAGACGACGCCCCTGTGAGGGAGGGTAGCTGATGACAAACACACCTATGATCTAATACCTCCTACTAAGCTCAGAAGAAATGGCTGCCACCTGTATAACCCTAGTTATGAAAAGAGAAGGGTGAAAAGTATGCACTGAAATGCTAATAGGCTTGACGGAGTGTTTATTTATCTTTGTATGTGTCAGAGTGGTGCAACTAAATATTTTAAATTAAAAAAAAATGTTTGGTTTGGGTCTGCTTTAAGTTACATTCAGTAAAATTGAAATGGAAGCTGGGGAGCAACGGTTTTATTTACAGCAACATGGTGGAGAAAATTTTATTCCTTACAATAATGCTACGTGGCGTTCCTGAGGTTTCCTTCAGCTGTGACAGGTCCTCTTGTATCCATCACTCACCTGTGTAGAGGGAGTCTCGGCCTGAGAAGTCCTCCCTGGTGTCCACTCCGTTGGCCCTGGAGAAGAGGTACAGCTCCAGCTTCAGGCGGTTCAGCTGCTGCGTGGCAAAGAGCCAGCGGGGGGATTCTGGGAGGAGCAGCCGCATGCTGGACATAAAGAAAGAGGACGTTAATCAGGAATGTCAAGTGGTCAGCAATCCCGTGTCTGAATCGCGTAGGGAACACCATGTCTGTCTGTGGTTCTGCCTGCAGTCTATAATCCTGGTGACAGGCCAACTCCCTTCTACCCAAACTTAGAATGGAACTGTAAACTTGGAAAAAAACAAAACAGTTTTACTTACCTGGGGCTTGCCCAAGCCCCCAGCAGCCGTCCTGTCCTGCGCCGGTCCTGCACGAGCCTCCATTCTGCCACTGCCAGCTAGTTTTATTACCGTCAACTTGTAAGTTGACGGCAACCGCGCCTGCACGCCCCGGGCTACGTAATATGTTGGCGCTTTATAAATACAATAAATAAATACAATTCAGAGCTCTGAGGTAGCTGCGGCGCAAAACTTTATGGGAATAACCGAGCTTGCGAAAACACTCATTTATCTGGTTTGCGTCACGTTTATACTGCTCAACAGTTGAGCGGATACACAGAATTCTCGAGAATTAGCCGGAGGGGATGCCTCCGACCAAGGACATCAGACTCGCCGCATGGAGGAGGGCGGTACCCTAAGTCAGCTTCCGGAACGTCCTGGTTTCAGCCTCCTGTCACAGGATTCTGTGCAGTGCAAACTGTCTACAAACTGACATTGCCAGAGTCGCCCGAGAATACACAGGCTGCTATTTCACCCAAGAGAGGCAGCAACCGCCTTTGTGCTATATGGAGAGACTGAGGCGGCCGCACAGGATGGAGGGTGGGAATATCAGCCAATCAGCAATCATGCCTAAATACCTCCCAACTTTTTGAGATAAGAAAGAGGGACACTTAAAGAGGCACTATGGCGAAAAATTGTAACATTTAAAATATGTGCAAACATATACAAATAAGAAGTACGTTTTTTCCAGAGTAAAATGAACCATAAATGATTTTTCTCCTATGTTGCTGTCACTTACAGTAGGTAATAGGAATCTGAAAGAAGTGACAGGTTTTGGATTAGTCCATCTCTTCATGCGGGATTCTCAGGGATTTATTTATTTTCAAAAGCACTCAGGGCCTGAGCCCACTAATGCAGTTGTGTCCGCTTTTCAGCATTTGCAACATTGATCTGTTGCTGAAAAGTGGACACAACTGCGCACAACTGCGTTAGTGGGCTCAGGCCCTTAGGGCCCTTTCACAATAGAGGGCTTTTTCGGCGTTTTAACGCCACGGCCAAAGTTGGCGTTTTCCAAGGTAAAATGAAAGTCCATAGACTTTCACTTTACCTTTCACATCTAACGCTGCGTTTTGGAGTGTTGCGTTTCAACGCTCCCAGGCGCTTTTTCTGGGAGTACCGCGGCGTTTCTCATTACAATTGATAGTAATGTATTGGCATTAAAACGCCTTAAAAACGCCTGCAGCCAAAAAGCAGCGTTTTAGCCTTTTCCCACTGCCTGTAGTGTGAAAGAGTCCTTAGTGAATGGCAGCTGCTCTGTCCAACTGCCAAAAAACTGTGTAGCAAGCAGGGAAGCTGGCCAGCATCATTGTTTAAATCCTTTTAGGGAATATCTTTATAAAGAATAAAAGCCTTGCTGAGAATCCCCTATGGAGAGATGGACTAGTCGGTAATGTCAGATTTCTACTGCCTACTGTGACAGCAACATAGGATAAAAGTAATGTATGGCTCATTTTACTCTGGAAAAAATGTACTTCTTATTTGTCTATGTTTGCACGTATTTAAAATTTTAACATTTTTCACCATAGTGACCCTTTAAGCCATACACTAGTCACGCACCAGACACACCCCCTTGTCATGCATACCATAAAGAATTCATAAGTAAAATGTTGTTTTATAATTCAGACCACACTGGTCCTTTATATCCTGGTTTATTAGTAACATTTAAAAATAAGAAACGTATCAATTTAAAGGATGAGAATAAAGTTTGAAGTCAAACATCTTCCAGTAGATAAAATACATATATTCACATAGATCTGTACATCAGTCCTGAAATAGGAACACATGAGGAAGTAAGAGGGACACGGGGACCAGGTTCTCAACGAGGCAGTTATTAGGAGCTATGCACCCATCAGGCTGTCCCATCATTCTCTATATAAAACTTTCCTGACTGGAGGTCAGACAGCTACACACACTTACCACCAGTAGCCCAATAACAAGGCCAGGAGTCCAGTTATCGCCCCCTGCAGGATCTTCCAGTTATTACACAAGACAGCCAGACCAGGCATCAGCAGCTCTCCAGCCAACCAGAAGAATCCAGCGATCATGGTTATCATCAGCCGTCGGCCAGGAGGACACAGCTCCAGCCCTGGTGCAGGAAGACAAGAGACAGCAGCGGGTCACAAACGCTATAGACATGAGACAGCAGCGGTCACACACACAGGTCACATGCTACAGGGGGCGGGGAGGATAGGAGGAGCTCAGAATACGTCACCTACCTGACGCACCTCATTACCGCTGTGCGCAGCTTGTAAGATAGAGGAGAGAGAAGATATAACAGATATATGATCTGTATGTGTGTGGCAGGCAGACAATCATGCTGAGTACCACTCACTGGCAACTAAACATGGAGGACTCACATTATACACATGAAGGGGCCGTACTAGTCACAGCGGATGGGGGTTCTTCTCATCTATAAGGACTTGTGATGTGACCGTATGTTGGTTTGTATACCGTCTTTCCACGAAAATAAGATATTAATTTTTGCTTTAAAAGATGTGCTAGGACTTATTTTCAGGGGATGTCTTATATTTCTATCAGGAAGTGTCTCTCAGCAGAACATTTCCTGTTCCTTTGTACTGTCATGTTCACGGATTTGAAAGTATGCTGCTGTAATGATCAGGCGCCTGCTCTGTCATCCCTGCACACAGCTGATAACCTTGCTGTGTGCTGGGATGACAGGATCAGTGCCCCATTGGCACTGCACCACTGTGTCCCCACGTACTGGCTGCCTCTTCCTCCTCTTTAACTTCCGCTAGGGCTTATTTTCAGGGTAGGGCTTATATTTCAAGCATGCTCAAAATTCCAGTTAGGGCTTATTTTCCGGGTAGGGCTTATTTTCCGGGAAAGAGGGCAGTTCCAAGAGCGACTTAATAATATGGACCAAAACAATCATCCTCATCTGCTCCTCTGTTCATCTCTGTCTCCTCTCACCAATCCTCACTAGGGATGATCAATGAGGTGCAAATTGCTCTGAAATAATAAGTTTTATGCAAATGTTTGCAGTTTGAAAATGAACCAATTTAAACCCAGGTTTAAGCTGATTGGTCCATTTTCAAGCTGCATACATTTGCATAAAAAATTTACATGAATGTGCATCAACTCGGAACAATTTGCATATCTGCGATCATCCCTAATCCTCATCTGCTGCTCCTCCCACCATTCCTCATTTGCTACTCCTCTCTACCCTGGCTCCTCCCATCATGCTTTATCTGCTGCTCCTCTCTGAACTGGCCCTTTCCATCAATCTTCATTTCTGTGCCATCTCCTCCCACCTGCTGCTCTTTCGACCATTTCTCACCCGCTGCTCCTCCCATGCCTCATCTCCTCCTGCTCTGGCTCCTCCCACTATTCCTCATCTGCTGCTGTCTCCTCCCACTATTCCTTATCTGCTGCTGTCTCCTCCCACCATTCATCTGCTTTTCCTCTCTGCACTGGCTCCTCCCACAATTCCTCATCTGCTGCCCCTCTCTGGACCAAACACTGCTATTCCAGCACAGGAGATTTGGGGGCAGCCGGTGCCACCATAAACCGTAATAGAAATGACGGTTCTATCGGCGCACAGTGAGTAACTTTGGCGCCGTCAGAAGACAGAGCTGAAGTTACTTTTTAAACACTAATTCGGCCTCCAGCAATTGCTGGAAGCCGAATTATTTCATTCCCCACCATCCATGTGGACCTGGAGGGGGTATAGTATTTACCATCGCCAGGAACTTGTGCAGAAGCAAGATAAGCCATACTGGCTGTATCCTGCGCCCAAGTCTCCCAGTGGAGACTTATACGCCTCTGGACTGCTCTACCCATCCCTCCATACCCCATCTTCTGCTCCCCTTTGCTCTGGTTCTTCTCACCATTCATCTCAGGAGGTAATTGAGCCTCATGCATATGATAGGGGAAGTAATATGCTGCACTACCAGCAGTAGGTCACAGCAATCAGTGCTGATAGGGCCCTCAAACTATCTGCGATTTACTAAAGGCTGTAGATACGCTTGACTAAAATAGACTGTGGTGTCTGATAATGACCACCTCCGCCGATAGTCCAGTGCGGGTACAACCGCCCCCAACCTGCAAGCGATCCTCCCTGTGGATCAACTCACCCGACCAACTTCCTTGTTCACGCAGCTCCCCTACCCGCCGTGTGTAGTCACGCTCCAATCCATGGTCCCTCCGCCCCCACCCGCATAGTAATAGAATGTGTTACTGTGTTGTGTGAGGTACACAACTGACAGGCGTCTGTACAAGCTGGCCCAGTGATGACGCCCAAGGGGACGGGCGACTTAAAAAGTGAACCAGAGACGAAGCACCCTCGTTAATTTCACCATATATATCAGTGGGAACATTCGAGAAAACACCTACCCTGCTCTCTGTTTCAGTCTTCACTGCTCAGCCTGCTTATCAGCCCTGATAAATCCCCCACTGAGCATTCAGTATGGCTTTGCTCAGGAATCATTATAGCTGAGTCTTCTCTGATGTCTTTTCAAGCCCAAGCCTGCCCCCCTTCTGGCTCTGCTATAATGATTCCTGAGTAAAGCCAGACTGAATGCTCAGTCGGGGATTTTATCAGAGCTGATTAGAAGCAGGCTGAGCAGTGAAGGATGAAGCAGAGAGCGGGGTAGGTGTTTTCTCTAATGTATATGGTAAAATACATGAAGGTGCTTCGTCTCTGGTTCACTTTAAGTCAAAGGTGTGTACGCACCTTAAAGGGAATCTGAACTGAAAATAAACTTATGAGATAGTGAATTGTATGAGTAGTACAGCTAAGAAATACAACATTAGTAGCAAAGAGAAGAGTCTCACACAGTTTGTATAATAATAATCTATTTTCTGAGGCACTTATACATCAAATAAACAGTGAGAGGCAGCTTCAGATAAGGTTTTACTGCAGGGGAGTTCAAAGGGTCATTAGCTCTGCTCTGTTTCATAGTTTAAAATACAGAGTGTGGTTTGTAAGCTGCTAATATGACAGAATGGAATGTCAAAAAAATAAATAAAAACAGCTCTATAACTGAAAATAAAAATAGGAGTCTCTTGTCTTTGCTTCTAATGTTTTATTCATTATCCGTACTACACATACAATTATTTATATCATAAGGGTTTTTTCCCCCTTCATTGTCACTTTAATACACAACATACAATTTTTTGATTTTCTGATCGATTTTCTGTTCACTTTTATGGAAATCAATCAGAAAAATGATAATCAATCTGGCAGGTAAATCTGCCAGAAAATTGTATGTTGTGTACCCAGCATTAGAGAACAAAAGCGATCTGAAAACCTGGCCTGGACATTTTTAGAGCCTTTGCCTGGGTCATGCTGGAACATTGTGCGGGTTGTCAAAAGGTTAGTAAATTGGCATTTGAAAAAAAAAATTAAAAATTAAAATCAACTCAGGCCATCATGGATTTCACGGCAGTTGTCCATTCCCTTATAATCCATGCCGGTTGCCTGGCTGCCATGCTGAGCTTTTGGCTTTAGTTGCGTTTCAGTCTCACTTCTGCAACAAGCATGCAGCCAGCGGAGTCACACCAGAGTCACAGCATCTGATCGGCATGCTCATTCCGGGCCGGTGACGTGGAGTTTTGTGCTAGGTACACACCATACAATTTTCTGTCATGCTGGGAACACACGGGTCCATTTTGCCACTCGATTTCGCGCCCGATCGTTTTCCCTGCTTGATTCTGCAGTCTATTCTCTTATCTTCCGCTCGTTTTCCTTATCATTGTCCTCCATGCAGAATCAGGCGTGGAAACGATCGGGCGGGAGATCGGACATGTCGGAAATTATCTATCGAGCCATCAAAATGGCTCAGACTCGACCAGTGTATTCCCAGCATTAGATTTTCTGTTAGATTTAAGGTGCGAACACACGCACTGCATCTGGCAACGACGTGTCCTTCAGACCCTCCCGCTTGGCAGACGTTCAGAAACAGCCTTATCAATTCGCCGACAGCGCATATGCATGCACTACTGTCACTGGGACGGCTGCCCAGTGGGAGGGTCTGACGGACCAGTCGTTGCCGGATGTAGTGCTTGTGTACGCACCTTTAAGGCCCGTACACACGCCTGACTGCAGGCAACGACGGGTCCGTCAGACCCTCCCGCTGGGCAAGTTTTCAGCAGACAGTCTGGCTAACTGATAAGGCTGTTTCTGAGCAATCCGCCGGGCGGATCGCTCAGAAACAGCCGTATCAGTCTGCAGACAGACTGTACACACGCCGGATTGTCGCTGGAACGCCCGCCCAGCGGGAGGTGACGACGGACCCGTCGTTGCCCGCAGTCAGGCGTGTGTATGCACCTTTACCTGCCAGATAGAGAATTTCCAACATGTTGGAAATTATCTATGTAACCATCTATCTGCCTGGCAATTAGGCATTGTTCTACTCAGCAGGAGATAACCAGAAGACATTGCACCAGAGATGATGACCAGTCTCTACCAGTACTTTACAGAAAATAATCTAATGCTGGGAATACAAGGCACGTTTTGTACCGCGTAACCGAGCTGCACGATAGATTCCGGCGCGTCCCCACAGGCACTTCCTTATCTTCCACACGTTTATTCTTTTGTCCTGCCCGCCGGTATCGAGCGCAGAATCGATCCGGCGGGGTATCGGACACGTCGGAAATTATCAATCGAGCCATCAGCAGCTTGATTACATGGTACAAACGTACCGTGTATGCCCAGCATAAAGGGGCC
The DNA here is from genome assembly GCF_040937935.1 of Hyperolius riggenbachi. Taxonomy (NCBI): domain Eukaryota; kingdom Metazoa; phylum Chordata; class Amphibia; order Anura; family Hyperoliidae; genus Hyperolius; species Hyperolius riggenbachi. Next base: position 12,641,440 of record NC_090656.1, read on the forward strand.
CAAACACCTAACGATTTTCCCGCCGATATACAGCAGATTCGATCACTGTCATCAAATCTGCTGTGAAATCGTTGTGCAAACGCTGACAGAACGATCGATTTCCATACAAAATCAATCGTTCCCGTCGATCCGTCCCGAAGATTTTTATCGATCGCTGGCGGGTTGGGAGTGCGTCGGTAGTGGCGTTCAAATGCCCGACGCAATACATTACCTGCTCCGGCTGGCGCGTGTCCTCGCTCTCTGCGCTGTCTTCTCTGCTCCGGGCTGCAGCTTCACTGAACTTCCTGTCCTGGCAGGAAGTTTAACCAGTAGAGCGCACTCTACTGTTTAAACTTCCCCTGGACAGGAAGTTCATAGGGGGGGGGGCATGTAGGGGGTGGGGCGGCAGCGGCAGCTGCACACATTGTGATCGGTTTCAGGCTGAAATCGATTCACAATCTGTTTGCAGTAAAGGCAGCCATACGATCCCTCTCTGATCAGATTCGATCAGAGAGGGATCTATCTGTTGAAATCTACCAGTGTATGGCTACCTTAACAGAGAAATCTAATGCTGGCCATCCACAGCTAAATTTTACCGCTCGATTCCGCGCCCGATCGTTTTCCACGCTCGATTCTGCAGGCGATTCTCTTCCCATCTTCCGCTCGTTTTTCTTATCTTTTTCCATTGTCCTCAATGCGGAATCGAGCGCGGAAACGATCGGGCCAGAGATCGGACATGTCGGAAATGATCAATCGATCTAAATGGCTCAAAATCCAGCCGCTTATTCCCAGCATAACAGAAAATCCCATGGTGTGTACTAGGCATTAGAGGCAGAGCACAGCACAGAAGTCTGGCAACTGGCATTGTTGATTAGAGAATGGAGAGGGCAGCCTCGGCCTCCATATTTCTCTCCCTATAAAACTCTAGCTATGGATTCTGCAACTGTAATCACACAGCCGTTAATTCACTCACCTCTCAGCACTACGATCTGATATGACCCAGGCTGCCTTCTACCTGTAGATGCTACAATTCACTCACCCATCCTCTAATTGACACACCACTGCATAGTTACTATGTAAAGGTGCCCATACACTCGTCAGATTGGCAGCAGATAGATAAGAAAGGTATCTGATGATCTATCTGATGCGTTTTTAGAACATTTTTTACCAGGATAGAATTCCAATAGATTTCACTTTGAAATCTATTGAAATTTGATCTGATGGCATTTTTTTGCCATCAGATTTCCATTAAGGCCAATGCAAACTGATAAGCAATCTCATCAGATCGACCTAAATTTTCCACCCTGCCAGTTCAATGGAAATCAATCGAAATCGGCCATCGATCGGTCGATTGGCCAACCGATTTGCAAACGATCAATCAATCGATCGATCGGGATCGATCGGTTGGCCAGAAAATCGACTGAGTGTATGGGCCCCTTAACTCAGCTGCCCTCAGTATGGTCTCATAAGTCAAGGTGCCCTCTATCTGCAGGTGCTACAACTACAATGATTAAACTACTAATTCACATACCTCCCTAGCACCCTTCACTATGATCTGACCTGACCCAGGCTGCCCTCTGGTTGTCCATGATGCAATTCAATCATATGCCTCCCTCGCTACTATCGAATATAACCCAGGCTGCCATCTAGCTTCAGGGGTAGCAATTGCAATTAAAATTTAAAGCTGGCCTGAACTCAGAACCTCATCTCTACTCTAAAAGATAAGCAACAGCATAATAACCTTTAAAGAAAAAAAAAAGTTACAGCTGGTCTGCAGTGTATCTTCTTCCTGCTTTCATGGATGCAGACAAATGGTTAACATCCTGTGTTTACAAATTAGCTCCTCTGCAGAGGATTGATGAGATTTTGTGCTGACACAGCTGAGAGGTCACTTGTGATTAGACACAAATGAGGGGAGACTAGACAGGCTAAACTCTCTAAATACATACAGGGTGCATTTCTCTGTTTTCCTTCTGTCCTGTGCAAGAGTTCAGGTTCAATTTAGCAGTGTTAGGGAGTCTCGCCCAAAGAACTCCTTACTGAACAGAAAGAGCTGAGATTTGAACCCTGGTCTCCTGTGTCAGAGGCAGAGCCCTTCACCATTACACCTTCCAGCTATGACACCCTTCACCTGGACTAACTCGGACTTGAATTGCTGGGTCTGTGTAAAATCACATGATCATGCATCTTATGCCGTTTGCATGTATAACCTTGCGCTATGTTGTATGTGCTGCCTCTCTGTCTGTCACCCCTTGTTTACATTGTATGTATCCCATGTGCTACCTCTCTGTCTGTCACCCCTTGTTTACATTGTATGTATCCCATGTGCTACCTCTCTGTCTGTCACCCCTTGTTTACATTGTATGTATCCCATGTGCTACCTCTCTGTCTGTCACCCCTTGTTTACATTGTATGTATCCCATGTGCTACCTCTCTGTCTGTCACCCCTTGTTTACATTGTATGTATCCCATGTGCTACCTCTCTGTCTGTCACCCCTTGTTTACATTGTATGTATCCCATGTGCTGCCTTCTCTGTCTGTCACTTCTTGTTTACATTGTATGTATCCCTATTTATTGTCCAGCGCTGCGTAATACATTGGCGTTTTATATATACACAACGAATAATAACACACTGTACATGAAGGGAAGCCGGCACACCATCAGGTTCTGAGTGCTTGACGATGTGACATAGGCAGGGTCACTTATATACCACACGCCTTGAGAAAGGGGGACCCGGCAAGGCCACGAAACAATTGTCGGGACTTTATGTGGATCGCTGCACAGTAAAAGTGCGTTGCATCTAATTACAGCTGATGTGCTGATGAACTGTGTTTTTATAACACACTGTGGAAGCGCTCATTCCCCATTCCCCTCTAGCTGTGTGCTAAAGGCAGTGGATTAGGATTGGAAGAGGGGGACGTAACAGTCAGCCATGTGACTGGTCACATGACAGCTGTGCCAACACGCAGGTCTGGCGGCAGCTGAAGGGTTAAACTCCACCTTGCAGGATCTGTGTTTGTCCTGCGGCTCCGTCTTGTCCCCTCCCCCGCCCGGCCAGAAATGTCACATCTCAGCACTAGCAAACACAACATCCACCCAAAGCAAACACTAGAGAACTGGGAGGATGGAAGGGTGGCGGGGCTCAGACCTTCCCTGTGTACACATCACACTCACTGGCCAAGTACAGCGACAGGAACATTCCCGCCAGAGCGGCTCCGAAACCAGCGCGCAGGGGGAGGAAGCTGAGGTACCCCGGAGAGAAGGGCAGGGACACCCCCAGAGGAAGCGCCACCACCAGGGCGGCGATGAAGACATTGCGACGTCCAAACCTGCAGAACGAGAAGAAAACAGATTATACACGTTATTCATCAGATGTCCCATTGCTTCAACACCTGAACTGAGGGATATGGAGGCTGCCATATTCATTTCCTTTTAAAGGAGAACTGTAGTGAGAGGTATATGGAGGCTGCCATATTTATTTCCTTTTAAGCAATACAAGTTGCCTGGCTATTCAGCTAATCCTCTGCCTCTAATACTTTCAGCCATAGGCCCTGAACAAGCATGCAGCAGATCAGGTGTTTCTGACAAATTTAGACAGATATGACAAGATTAGCTGCATGCTGGTTTCTGGTGTGATTCAGACACTTTTTTAGGCAAATAGACCATCAGGGCTGCCAGGCAACTGGTATTGCTTAAAAGGAAATAAATATGGCAGCCTCCATATCCCTCTCACTACAGTTCTCCTTTAAACAATGCAGATTGCCTGGCTTCCCTGCTGATCCTCTGCCTCTAATACATTTAGCCATAGACCCTGAACAAGCATGCAGAAGATCATGCTTGCATGCTAGTGACTTACAGGACCACTCTCACGAAAATCGTAACATTTAAAATACATGTAAACACACAAATATGAAGTACAGCATGTTTCTTCCAGAGTAAAATGAGCATAAATTACTTTTATCCTATGTTGCTGTCACTTACAGTAGGTAGTAGTAATCTGACAGAACCGACAGGTTTTGGGCTAGTCCATCTCTTCATGGGGGATTCTCAGCAAGGCTTTTATTCTTTATAAAGACACTCCCTGAAAAAGATTTATACAGTTATGCTGGCCAGCCTCCCTGCTCGCCGTACATTTATTTGGCAGTTGGAAAGAGCAACTGCGATTCACTAAGCTTTTGAAAATAAAGAAAACCCTGAGAATCCCCCATGAGGAGATGGGCTCTTCCAAAACCTGTTGGTTCTGCCAGCTTTCTGCTACCTACTGTAAGAGCCTGTTTCCACTATTGCGGAGCAAAATTGCCCCATAATCACCGCTGACGAAATTGCATGCGGGTGCGATTCCGCATGCGTTTTTTGCCGCAATTTCGCATAGGGTAGGGTAAATGCGATTTTAACCAAGTCACTGCCTGTGTGAATTTACATTAGTTTATATGCGAAATCGCACACGAAATAGCAGGAAAAACCGCATGCCAAAACTGCATGCGATTTCCCTATTAAATACATTGCGTGCGATTCGCCTGCATTCCACATGCAAACGAGTTCTGAGGGCTCTGCCGCGCAGGAAAATCCTGCACAGGAAAACTGACAAGTGGAAACAGGGCCATCCACTTGTATTGGCTGTGCGAATCTGCATGCAGGAAACGCATGCGGATTCGCGATAGTGGAAACGGGCCCTAAGTGACAGCAACACAGGAGAAAAGTAATTTATGGCTCATTTTATTCTGGAAAAAAAAATGTACTTCTTATTTGTATGTGTTTACATGTATTTTCGTGATAGTGGTTCTTTAAGAAGTATCTAAAGGGGAAAAAAAAGTGCCCCTAGATAGTACTTACCTCAGGAGGGTGGAGCCTCTGGATCCCAATGAGGCTTCCCTCGTCCTCTGCAGCCCAGTTCCAGCGGTGGGACCCCAAACATCCACCACCAATGGCTTGTCGGCATCTCACACAGGTACAGGGGCCATCGGGCTCCAGAACCATAATATTCCGGTGGCACGCCATGCAGGTGCACTAGCAGCGTACCGCTTGGGCTGCGGTGGAAACAGCAGAGCCCAACTGGGTCCGCTCCACTGAGCAGGCGCGAGCCGTGTGACACTACAGAATAGCTGGGCTATTTCTACCGCAGCCCGAGCGGTAACCCGCCAGTGCGCCTCCATGTCACTGGATTATCATTGTTGTGGTCAGTTCAGAGGTCCCCCCCGCTGGATCGCGCTGGCTAAGGATCAGGGCTGTGGAGTCGGAGCCATTTTGGGTACCTGGAGTCAGTGTTGGAGTCGGTTTCATAAACTGAGGAGTCTGAAGATTTTTTTTTTGAGGGGGAAGCCTCATTAGGATACATGTTAGGATATCCCCCTCCCGAGGTAGTTATGTGCTTTTTTTATCTTACAGATACTCTTTAAAGAGAGTCTGAAGCGAGAATGAATCTCGCTTCAGACCTCATAGATAGCAGTGGCATGTGTGCTCCTGCTAAAACGCCGCTATCCCGCGGCTTAACGGGGGTCCCTTCACCCCCAAATCCCCTCCGTACAGCTGGGGAGCGCTTCCACATTGGGGCAGGGCTAACCGCCGCAGCCTGCCCCACACGCGTCTGTCAGATGCATATCTCCGCCTCTCCCCCGCCCCTCTCAGTCTTCCTTGACTGAGAGGGGCGGGGGAGAGGCGGCGATGCGCCGCTGATAGACGCGACTGGAGGCAGGGCTGCAGCCGTTAGCCCTGCCTCCAGGAAGAAAAAATTCACAACCAAGTTGACGACCAAGTCTTGCGGGGGTGGGTTTGGGGGTGAAGGGACCCCCGTTTAGCCGCGGGACAGCGGCGGTTTAGCAGGGACACACATGCCCCTGCTAACTATGAGCTCTGAAGCGAGATTTATTCTCGCTTCAGAGTCTCTTTAAGTTTGACTGTATTGGCTGCATACTTGTTTCAGGTGTGTGATTCAGACACTACTGATGCATGGAAGATCAGCAGGGCTGCCAGGCAACTGGTATTGTTTAAAAAGAAATATATGGTCACTTCAATATCCCTCTCACGTCAGTTGTCTTAAGTCTACTCTGGGAATGCAGGAAACCCAGTTTGTGTTCATATTATCTATTACACTAAAGGGGTTTTCCTCACACAGTACAGGGGATTTACCCCAGCTCCGGCTATCCCATCCACCTGCAGCACCACCTGCAGGAAGCATCAGGTATTGCCAGGTGACTCAGACTACAATAATCATGTGATAATCCACTGTGGCAGTGTTCCCCAACCCTGTCCAGAAGGCCCCCCAACAGTGCATGTTTTGTGGAAATCCACAGAGGTACAGTGGAGGAAATAATTATTTGACCCCCTCACTGATTTTGTAAGTTTGTCCAATGACAAAGAAATGAAAAGTCTCAGAACAGTATCATTTCAATGGTAGGTTTATTTTAACAGTGGCAGATAGCACATCAAAAGGAAAATTGAAAAAATAACCTTAAATAAAATATAGCAACTGATTTGCATTTCATTGAGTGAAATAAGTTTTTGAACCCCTACCAACCATTAAGGAGTTCTGGCTCCCACAGAGTGGTTAGACACTTCTACTCAATTAGTCACCCTCATTAAGGACACCTGTCTTAACTAGTCACCTGTATAAAAGACACCTGTCACCAGAATCAATCAATCAAGCAGACTCCAAACTCTCCAACATGGGAAAGACCAAAGAGCTATCCAAGGATGTCAGAGACAAAATTGTAGACCTGCACAAGGCTGGAATGGGCTACAAAACCATTAGCAAGAAGCTGGGAGAGAAGGTGACAACTGTTGGTGCGATTGTTCGAAAATGGAAGGAGCACAAAATGACCATCAATCGACCTCGCTCTGGGGCTCCACGCAAGATCTCACCTCGTGGGGTGTCAATGGTTCTGAGAAAGGTGAAAAAGCATCCTAGAACTACACGGGAGGAGTTAGTGAATGACCTCAAATTAGCAGGGACCACAGTCACCAAGAAAACCATTGGAAACACATTACACCGCAATGGATTAAAATCCTGCAGGGCTCGCAAGGTCCCCCTGCTCAAAAAGGCACATGTGCAGGCCCGTCTGAAGTTTGCCAATGAACACCTGAATGATTCTGTGAGTGACTGGGAGAAGGTGCTGTGGTCTGATGAGACCAAAATAGAGCTCTTTGGCATTAACTCAACTCGCTGTGTTTGGAGGAAGAAAAATGCTGCCTATGACCCCCAAAACACCGTCACCACCGTCAAGCATGGGGGTGGAAACATTTTGCTTTGGGGGTGTTTTTCTGCTAAGGGCACAGGACAACTTAATCGCATTAACGGGGAAATGGACGGAGCCATGTATCGTGAAATCATGAACGACAACCTCCTTCCCTCTGCCAGGAAAATGGGTCATGGATGGGTGTTCCAGCACGACAATGACCCAAAACATACAGCAAAGGCAACAAAGGAGTGGCTCGAGAAGAAGCACATTAAGGTCATGGAGTGGCCTAGTCAGTCTCCGGACCTTAATCCAATAGAAAACCTATAGAGGGAGCTCAAGCTCAGAGTTGCACAGAGACAGCCTCGAAACATTAGGGATTTAGAGATGATCTGCAAAGAGGAGTGGACCAACATTCCTCCTAAAATGTGTGCAAACTTGGTCATCAATTACAAGAAACGTTTGACCTCTGTGCTTGCAAACAAGGGTTTTTCCACTAAGTATTAAGTCTTTTATTGTTAGAGGGTTCAAAAACTTATTTCACTCAATGAAATGCAAATCAGTTGCTATCTTTTATTTAAGGTTATTTTTTCGATTTTCCTTTTGATGTGCTATCTGCCACTGTTAAAATAAACCTACCATTGAAATGATACTGTTCTGAGACTTTTCATTTCTTTGTCATTGGACAAACTTACAAAATCAGTGTCCTAGTGTGCATGCTGTGTCATAACCCTGATAATGGTAAGTGAAGGCTACAAAGTATTGGTCACTTAAGGGGCCTACACACCTAACGATTTTCCCGCCGATATACAGCAGATTCAATCACTGTGATCGAATCTGCTGTGAAATCGTCGCGCAAACGCTGACAGAACGATTGATTTCCGTCCAAAACCAATCGTTCCCGTTGATCCATCCGTGCAGAAGATTTTTCTCGATCGCCGGCGGGTCGATGGCGCAGTTCACATGCCCGACAACCGACGCTATACAGCGGAGATACATTACCTGTTCCGCTCGGCGCTACTCCCCCGGTCTCCGCTCCGGGCTCCAGCCTCCTTGACCTTCCTGTCCCAGCAGGAAGTTTAAACAGTAGAGCGCCCTCTACTGTTTAAACTTCCCCTGTACAGGAAGTTCAGTGAAGCAAGACAGCTGGACCGGAGACCAGCGCAGAGAAGAAGACAGCGGAGACCGGAGGAGTCGCTCCGGCCAGATCCGGTAATGTATAGCTGGCGGGCAGGCGGCGGCAACACCACAGAATGTGATCGGTTTTAATGCTGAAATCGATTCACAATCTGTTTGCAGTAAAGGCAGCCATATGTTTCCTCTCTAATCAGATTCGATCAGAGAGGGGTCTGTTGGTCGAATCTGATGGCAAATCGACCAGTGTATGGCCACCTTAACTGAGAGCTTCCATGGCATGGAGATTGTCCATAAACCGTAAGCAGACATGGAATCCAATGATGAACACTTTACTCTGATCCATAACATAAGGGAACTTCCATCCAGCTTTCACCTCGCTGACTGACTGCCTCTCCCTCTACCAGACAGTATATCATAAACCGACATCAAATGTTATCAGATAAGAACAAGGCCAGTCTGCTAAAACACAATAGAACAATAGCAAACCCCCCACCTGACTCAATGCAGTGACTTTGGCCTCAATTCATCAAAGGCTGTATGATTAAAAAAAAGTCAGAAAAATACCACATTCGGTATTTTAGACCTTTTTATTGCTAATTCATAAATATTTTCACAGGTGCGATAGAAGTTCGGTAATTTACCAAAACCCATTGACAAAAATCTGTTCAGTAACAGCAGAAGAGCTTGTATTTGTCTCGGTTCTCCGTGCAGAGACAGCATTACAATAGTAAGAGGCATTGCGACATCCATTTAAGATCAGGGGTGTCAAACTCAAATACAAAGTGGGACGAAATTAAACACTGGAACCGAGTCACGAGCCAACCTCGATGTCTACTGGCCACCTTATAAGTTCCCTGGTGTCCAATAGCCCCCTCCAACCCCTATACAGTTCCCTGGTGTCTAGTGATCCTACCTCCCCTATACAGTTCGATGGTGTATAGGGGTCCCCACCCTCCCCATACAGTTCCCTAGTGTCTAGTGGTCCTACCTCCCCTATACAGTTCCCTGGTGTATAGGGGACCCCACCCTCCCCATACAGTTCCCTGGTGTTTAGTGCTTTCCCCCTACCTCCCCCATATGGCTTCCATGGTGTTCTAAGGCTTCACCTACAATATAGCTTCTAGCTTCCCTGGTGGTCTACAGTGGGCCAAATATAATGCAAAGTGGGGAAACCACTTGGGGCCAAATTTAATGGCTCTGAGGGCCAGATTTGGCCCGCGGGCCAGAGTTTGACATGTATGCTTTAGATGTACATGTTTGTTATACTGCCTCTGCTCGCTCTGAATCTGTCTATTAGTCTTTCTTAAAATTTTATTTAATAGCCACAGCTTAGATTCACTTCCAATAAACTTTACACATGCCCTGCTTAGGTGATTTCCCCACTAGCTCCTCTGAATCTTCAAACAGGAACCTAAGGGGTTAAATGGCGGAAGGGTGGTGGGGAAGCCTACTTTGTTCCGATCTCTCTGTGGGGGGGGGGGGGGGGGGGTAGAAAAGCTGGACCCACCGGAGAAGGCTTCGGATCCAATCACAGTGACTTGCAGGAGACAGAGGCCGTTCCTATTGGCTCTCTGCTCCTGTCAATCATGGGGATATCCACACGGAAGGTATTCGACGCTGGTTTTCAACAGAGGAGAGCAGCTGATAAATATTGAGTAGGTTACAGTGTTTTACCACATGCTGTAACCTTGATGAATTGACATTTACTGATGTGTTGAGGTATTCACCTCACAAGTCGGTAAGTTTCCTCACTGCTCGGCCGGGCTGTACAAAAATCGACCGACTCCGTCTCCTCATTTGCATATTACAATCTTGTTGATTGAAAGTATGTAAACTGAAATGCGTCTCTTAACTGCCAACGCTTAGGAATTTTAAAAGACAACTGAAGTGAGAAGGATATGTAGACATACATATGCCATATTTATTCCCTTTAGACTAAAACTAGTCCTTGGTAAGAGTACTTGTAAAAGGTACAAACCGGAACAAAGAACATCTATCAGGCCCTAGGCAATGTAACCGTGGGTACATGCAGGGTCGGACTGGGACACTGGGGGCCCACCAAAGAAATTTCAACCTGGGGCCCACACATCCCATGATTGCGGTGAAAAAAGGGCGTGACCATGCACCGGAAGGTGGGCGTGGTCATGATGTATTATGGACAGGGCCAAATGTACATGATCTTAGCAGCATTGTAATTCAGAGACACTGCTGCCCAGCAAAACTTCGCATAGAGTCCCCTCCTTCAATATAAAGTAATGTCCTTCTAGGCAAAGGTTGCGACCGCAGAGGTTGCGACCTCATCGTGACCTCAAGGGCCCTCCCTCAACTACAGTATTAGCTCTCTATTGGTCCTGTGCTCATAATAATCACTTCTATAGATACTTTGAACAGTGGTAATCATTAACAAGCTATTTCCCATCCCCTTCTTACACCTCTGACACTGTAGTTGCCATTGGCAGGTTTTGGTGCGTCATATCAATTGTTATGTATAGAGTGCTTGGGGGCCCCCATTGTAAAACTTGCATCGAGGCCCACAGCTCCTTAGCTAGGCCACTGCTCTTAGCATGAGTGATTACAGCACTGAGAAGACAATTTTTGTGCTGCAGGCAGCAATTGGAGCTCTGTCAAACAAGGAGGGGGGCCCACCAGAGACCCGGAGGCAGGGCCCACCGAGGGATAAAACTGTACTACTGTGGCCCAGTCCGACCCTGGGTACATGTAAGAGTGATGTGCAGGTACTCTGCAGGGGAATGAGGAGACTCTTCCTCTATTACACATTCTTCATGCACAATCTGAACCAGGTTTATGGGTGATAGACAACACCTCTGTGTTCAATGTGCACAACATTCTCAGTGTATTCCCTGCAGCTTTGTGGGTAGTGCATATGTAGAGTATAGTACTACTGTGCAACAAAGTAAACCTGAGACAGATGAAATTAAAGTTTTATACATACCTGGGGCTTCCTCCAGCCCCCTTCAGGCTAATCAGTCCCTCACTGTCCTCCTCCACCACCTGGATCTTCTGCTATGAGTCCAGGTACTTGAGCCAGTCTGGTGTAGTGCGCATGCACACACTCCACCGCGAGCATGCTACACCTGCGCAGCACTAAGCAGAACGCTCCTGGCTGTGGAAGCGGCACGTAGCCAGACTGCTCTGACTGGCTGAATTACCTGGACTCATAGCAGAAGATCCAGGTGGCGGAGGAGGACAGCGAGGGACCGAATGGCCTGAAGGGGGCTGGAAGAAGCCCCAGATATGTATACTTCTTTTTATCCGTCTCAGGTGCCCTTTAATTCATAGTCACCAAACCAAATTTTAACAACATTCAACATATCAAATTATTTGATTTCATCAGCAAAGGGAGTGCATACATTTGCATAAATCAGCATCAATGCAGAATTATTTCCATCTCATTGACCATCTCTATTAGTGACACGGCTACACATCAGGCTTTATTCTTACAGCATAGATGTTATTTAGTATATATATGAGATTCCTGTGTACACATCATATATACAGTCACAATCAGATATGTATATCTGACCTTAAAAATACTGGGACTGCTTTATTGAAGCAGCGCAAGTAACTAATTTTGATTGATTTATTTCATTTTTGTGGACTAAGCACAGCTATTACTGTATATATACATTATTTATGATGACTATTATCTGAGAAATAGAACATTTTATCATATTTTCTATTTTAATTACAGTTTAAATTCATTAGGAGTCAGAGTCTGTGCATTTTTTCCCGACTCCGACTCCAGGCACCCAAAATTGCCCCGACTCCACGACTCCACAGCCCTGCTGCTCTGTAATCTCAGCTTTCCATGCAGTAACAGCCTTGATGAATTGACATTTTGCTGAGGCCCGGTTCACACTGCACGCGTTGCCGTCCGGATTTCGGGAATGCGTGCAGGAGGCCGACACGCACGACATCAGACTACACTGATGTTCACACTGCATGCGTTCTGGACCAGTGCAGTCTGCGAACGCACACTGCACACATTTTTCACAAACGCACAGTTGACCCATTCACTTTCAGTGAATGGGATCAGCCACGCAACGCATAGAAACGCAAATGGCGTGCATTCATACGCGTTGCGTTCCGATCGCACGACCATCCGCATTTCATGATGCGAACGTAGCCTAAGTGCTCCGTAAAGATGTTTTCAGCATTACCGAATGCGGTAATACGCGATGAATCGAGGTCATTGTCCAACAATCACAGCAAACAAACAATGCGGGAATAAGATACATTTAGCAAAAATTCAGTTATAACAAATACCATACATCACAGTTAAATAGACACTGAAGCGAAAAAAAAATATGATATGATTTGTATGTGTAGCACAGCTAAGAAATAAAACATTAAGATCAGATACATCAGTCTAATTGTTTCCAGTACAGGAAGAGTTAAGAAACTCCAGTTGTTATCTCTATGCAAAAAAGCCATTAATCTCTACGACTTTCAAAAGTCGTGGAGAGGGCTGTCTTCTGACTTTTATTATCTCAACTGTAAATGAACAGTTTTCTTTTTATCTGCCAGAGGAGAGGTCATTAGTTCACAGACGGCTCTGAAAGAATCATTTTGAATGCTGAGTGTTGTGTAATCTGCACATATTAGAGAATGATGCAATGTTAGAAAACACACTATATACCTGAAAATAAAAATATGAGACTATTCTTTGCTGCTAATCTTCTAGTAATTATTCATAGTACACAACCAATTCATGATATATTTTTTTTCTCGCTTCAGTGTCTCTTTAACACTAACCTGTCACTGATGCAGCCGAATATGATGTAACCAGCCATCCAACCAATCAGATAGCAGATCTGCTCCAGAGGAACCTTCCATTCCTTGTCACAAAGGAGATCCCACTAAGAGGAAAACATAACATCCATTGTGAATAATGGAGAGGAAATAAACCCAACGTGAGCCCTTCCTTCTCGGACTGAACCAACACTACTTTGGATGATACCCAACCTCAGCCAGGAGGCAACGGCACCACCATGCCACAACTTTCTGCAGTGTGCCAGTTGTCACAAAATGCATGCCCACACCTTTCCTAGGCGACTGCTCCACATCTGTATAATTTTCAGCACAATAGGTACTTTATAAGTTAATAATGCCGCAGTGGTTAGCACTTTCGTCTTGCAGCGCTGGTTTCCCGGTTCGAATGCCAGCCAGGTCAACATCTGCAAGGAGTTTTTATGTTCTCCCTGTGTCTGCGTGGGTTTCCTCCGGGCACCACAGTTTCCTCCCACATCCCAAAAACATACAGATAAGTTAATTGGCTCCCCCCTAAATTGGCCCCAGACTATGATACATGCACTACACAATACATACATTGACATATTACTATAGTAGGGATTAGATTGTGAGCTCCTCCGAAGGACAGTAAGTGCCAAAAGACAACACATTCTGTACAGTGCAGCGTAAGATGTCAGCGCTATAGATACTAAAATAAATAATGATCTGTGGGTAATCTAATTAGCAGCACAAACCCCCAAAATAGTATCTGCAACCACAAGGTTTCCACACAGAGAAGTATAATGGCTTATGCGAGGGACTTTTATACTTCTGGCTCTGGCAACACTACTTCTCAGCGTTGGCGGATTCAGGTCCTACATGACCTGGGTGTCTTGGAGCTTGATGGGGTCAGAATGATACAAATACATTTCAATGAGGCCAACTTACATTGAGCAGGAACCAAATGTGTACCAAGACTGCCTGAGAGGGTTACAAACTGCTCATTTTTGGAGGAAGGAACTCAGATAATTCCATTTTATGGTGCTTGATCCATCTAATGATTACCAGTGACCAGGCCACTCTAGGATTATCCTGGAACTATGTTCCTGCTAGCAGGACAAACAAGCTGTGCATGCTGGGCTTACACATTAGCCAATGCTGCCAAGGCAGACCAGGAGGTACCTTAACTGGGACATCTAATGCCAGAGAGAAACAGTATATGGATGCATCTGAAGCCAGAGCGATGGCCTAGGCCCTAGGGTAACATATGAGGAAGATGGATTATGGAGACATCTGGTGGCAACAATGATGGGTTATGGAGACATCAGGTGTCCGGAGGAGACTGGTTATGGAAACATATGCTGGCTGGGATAAAAGAGTTATGGAAACATCTGCTGTCTGAGGTAGGTGGGTTATAGAGACATCTAGTATCAGGGAGAGGCAAGTTATAGCAATATCTGGTGCTTGGGGGAAGCAGGTTATGGAGACATCTGGTACCTGGGGGAGGTGAGTTATAGAGACATGTAGTACCGGAGAGAGGCAAGTTATGGCAACATCTGGTGCTTGGGGGAAGCAGGTTACGGAGACATCTGGTGCTTGGGGGAGGCAAGTTATGGAGATATCTGGTGCTTGGGGGAGGCAAGTTATGGAGAGCTATGGAGACAACTGGGGAGTTAGTCTAGTTGACTAAGAGGGAAACCTCATAGACCAACGCCTCCTCCTGGCACTTTAGTTGCATCCACTTATTTGAAAGAAATAAGGGACCGAGTGAGAAACGCTATCTACACCATGAGCCGATTAGGTATAAAGTGTTTTTTTCCCACCATATGTCCCCTAATTCTTACAAATGTGTGGTTGTGACCAAATTGCCGTGAGCAGCCATAAGTTGCCTCATCTGGTGCCCGGTACAGATAAGTTATGGAGGTATCTGCTGCCTGGTGGAGATAAGTTATGGGGGCATCTGGTACCTGGAGGAGATAAGCTATGGGGGCATCTGCTGCCTGGGGGAGATAAGCTATGGGGGCATCTGCTGCCTGGGGGAGATAAGTTATGGGGGCATCTGGTACCTGGAGGAGATAAGCTATGGGGGCATCTGGTACCTGGAGGAGATAAGCTATGGGGGCATCTGGTACCTGGAGGAGATAAGCTATGGGGGCATCTGGTACCTGGAGGAGATAAGCTATGGGGGCATCTGGTACCTGGAGGAGATAAGCTATGGGGGCATCTGGTACCTGGAGGAGATAAGCTATGGGGGCATCTGGTACCTGGAGGAGATAAGCTATGGGGGCATCTGGTACCTGGAGGAGATAAGCTATGGGGGCATCTGGTACCTGGAGGAGATAAGCTATGGGGGCATCTGGTACCTGGAGGAGATAAGCTATGGGGGCATCTGGTACCTGGAGGAGATAAGCTATGGGGGCATCTGGTACCTGGAGGAGATAAGCTATGGGGGCATCTGGTACCTGGAGGAGATAAGCTATGGGGGCATCTGGTACCTGGAGGAGATAAGCTATGGGGGCATCTGGTACCTGGAGGAGATAAGCTATGGGGGCATCTGGTACCTGGAGGAGATAAGCTATGGGGGCATCTGGTACCTGGAGGAGATAAGCTATGGGGGCATCTGGTACCTGGAGTAGATAAGCTATGGGGGCATCTGGTACCTGGAGGAGATAAGCTATGGGGGCATCTGGTACCTGGAGGAGATAAGTATGGGGGCATCTGGTACCTGGAGGAGATAAGCTATGGGGGCATCTGGTACCTGGAGGAAATAAGCTATGGGGGCATCTGGTGCCTGGAGGAGATAAGCTATGGGGGCATCTGCTGCCTGGTGGAGATAAGTTATGGAAGCATCTGGTGCTTGGTGTAGATAAGTTATGGAGGCATCTGGTGCCTGGTGGAGATAAATTATGGAAACATCTGGTGCCTGGGGGAGATAAGTTATGGAAGCATCTGGTGCCTGGTGGATATAAGTTATGGAGGCATCTGGTGCCTGGTGGTGATAAGTTATGGAGGCATCTGGTGCCTGGGGGAGATAAGTTATGGAGGCATCTGGTGTCTGGTGGAGATAAGTTATGGAGGCATCTGGTGCCTGGGGGAGATAAGTTATGGAGGCATCTGGTGTCTGGTGGAGATAAGTTATGGAGGCATCTGCTGCCTGGTGGTGATAAGTTATGGAGGCATCTGGTGCCTGGGGGAGATAAGTTATGGAGGCATCTGGTGCCTGGGGGAGATAAGTTATGGAGGCATCTGGTGTCTGGTGGTGATAAGTTATGGAGGCATCTGCTGCCTGGTGGTGATAAGTTATGGAGGCATCTGCTGCCTGGTGGTGATAAGTTATGGAGGCATCTGCTGCCTGGTAGTGATAAGTTATGGAGGTATCTGGTGCCTGGGGGAGATAAGATATGGAGGCATCTGGTGCCTGGTGGTGATAAGTTATGGAGGCATCTGGTGCCTGGGGGAGATAAGTTATGGAGGCATCTGGTGCCTGGTGGAGATAAGTTATGGAGGAGGCATCTGGTGCCTGGTGGAGATAAGTTATGGAGGCATCTGCTGCCTGGTGGTGATAAGTTATGGAGGCATCTGCTGCCTGGTAGTGATAAGTTATGGAGGTATCTGGTGCCTGGGGGAGATAAGATATGGAGGCATCTGGTGCCTGGTGGAGATAAGTTATGGAGGCATCTGGTGCCTGGTGGAGATAAGTTATGGAGGCATCTAGTGCCTGGTGGAGATAAGTTATGGAGGAGGCATCTGGTGCCTGGGGGAGATAAGTTATGGAGGCATCTGCTGCCTGGTGGTGATAAGTTATGGAGGCATCTGGTGCCTGGGGGAGATAAGTTATGGAGGCGTCTGGTGGAGATAAGTTATGGAGGCATCTGGTGCCTGGGGGAGATAAGTTATGGAGGCATCTGGTGTCTGGTGGAGATAAGTTATGGAAGCATCTGGTGCTTGGTGGAGATAAGTTATGGAGGAGGCATCTGGTGCCTGGTGGAGATAAGTTATGGAGGCATCTGCTGCCTGGTGGTGATAAGTTATGGAGGCATCTGCTGCCTGGTAGTGATAAGTTATGGAGGTATCTGGTGCCTGGGGGAGATAAGATATGGAGGCATCTGGTGCCTGGTGGAGATAAGTTATGGAGGCATCTGGTGCCTGGTGGAGATAAGTTATGGAGGCATCTAGTGCCTGGTGGAGATAAGTTATGGAGGAGGCATCTGGTGCCTGGGGGAGATAAGTTATGGAAGCATCTGGTGCCTGGTGGAGATAAGTTATGGAAGCATCTGGTGCCTGGTGGAGATAAGTTATGGAGGCATCTGGTGCCTGGGGGAGATAAGTTATGGAGGCATCTGGTGCCTGGGGGAGATAAGTTATGGAAGCATCTGGTGCCTGGTGGAGATAAGTTATGGAAGCATCTGGTGCCTGGTGGAGATAAGTTATGGAGGCATCTGGCGCCTGGGGGAGATAAGTTATGGAGGCATCTGGTGCCTGGTGGAGATAAGTTATGGAGGCATCTGGTGCCTGGGGGAGATAAGTTATGGAGGAGGTATCTGCTGCCTGGGGGAGATAAGTTATGGAGGCATCTGGTGCCTGGGGGAGATAAGTTATGGAGGAGGTATCTGCTGCCTGGGGGAGATAAGTTATGGAGGCATCTGGTGCCTGGTGGAGATAAGTTATGGAGGCATCTGGTGTCTGGTGGAGATAAGTTATGGAGGCATCTGGTGCCTGGGGGAGATAAGTTATGGAATCATCTGGTGCCTGGGGGAGATAAGTTATGGAATCATCTGGTGCCTGGGGGAGATAAGTTATGGAATCATCTGGTGCCTGGGGGAGATAAGTTATGGAATCATCTGGTGCCTGGGGGAGATAAGTTATGGAATCATCTGGTGCCTGGGGGAGATAAGTTATGGAATCATCTGGTGCCTGGGTGAGATAAGTTATGGAGGAGACATCTGGTGCCTGGGGGAGATAAGTTATGGAAGCATCTGGTGCCTGGGGGAGATAAGTTATGGAGGCATCTGGTGCCTGGGGGAGATAAGTTATAGAAGCATCTGGTGCCTGGTGGAGATAAGTTATGGAAGCATCTGCTATGGAGGGTGAATAGTTGCCCATGGCTATAGTTTCCTTGGAGATGGCAGTGAGGTGGGATATACTGACACAGCAGTGGAATAAGTTAGTGACAGGTGATAATGGAATGACCTCCCCCCGATAGACAGGACTGGCGCAGGCTGCCCTCCCCCCTCCTCACCCTGGTGCTGCCTCTGATCCAGGCAGGATTCTGGCTCTCCCCGGGGCAGCTCCCGTTCTCCGGGGCACGGCAGGGTTCCGGGCAGGGCGCCCCTGGAGGGTCGGAATAGAAGGCCGCCGCCAGGAAGATGTTGGGCAGCCATGTAGCCGCGGCCACCAGCCGGGAATATCGCCCGAAACCGCCGGAGAGCGGCAACACCTTCGCCTCATAATCCATCCGGGAGCCGATCCGGCCGGGAGACGCGGGTCAGGGGCGGAGCTGCTGCAGGGAGGGCGGGACAGAGGGCGGAGGCTGCAGCCAGGAGCGGAGCTGCTGCGGGGAGGGCGGGGCAGAGGCTGCAACCAGGAGACGGGACAGAGGGCGGAGGCTGCAGCCAGGAGACGGGGCAGGGGCGGAGCTGCTGCGGGGAGGGCGGGGCAGAGGCTGAGCCGGGAGACGCGAGTCAGGGGCGGAGCTGCTGCGGGGAGGGCGGAGGCTAGGAGACGCTGGCTAGGGGCGGGGCCTGCTGCGGGGAGGGCAGGACAGAGGGCTGAGGCCAGGAGAGACGGGCCAGGGTTGGGCCTGCTGCGGGGAGGGCGGGGTAGAGGGCGGAGCCTGAGCCAGACGACACGGAGCAGGGGTGAGGCCTGCTGCGGAGAGGGCGGAACAGAGGAGTAGGCTGAGGCCAGGATACGGACCTGGGGCGGAGTTTGCTGCAGGGAAGGCGGAGGTTGTTGCAGGGAGGGCAGATTTTGTTGCAGGGAGGGCGGGGTTGTGGGCGGAGGCTGAGGCCAGAAGACACGGGAGGGAGTCCTCGTCTCTGGATGACTTTATTATCTATACAAATATGTACACTGTTTACTTCAACGCAGAAGGTATTTGCGATTATTCAGGTTGGAGTGACCGCTGAGGTGTCCCACAATGCATCACTGCTGAATATGCAAATCATCTCTTTATTACAACTTGTCTCACTTGAAATTCATAAAGATACTTAAAGGGGTTCTGTGTAGGTTAGAAAGTAAAACAAGCTGACACTTACCTGGGCTCAGTGGCGTAGCTATGGAACTCGGGGCCCCGGTGCGAGTTTTACATTGGGCCCCCCCCAAGCACTCTATACGTAACACTTGATACAGCGCAACAAAACCTGCCAAGATCATCTACAGTATTAGAAGTGCAAGAAGGGGATGGGGAACAGTATGTTAATAATTACTACCATTCAAAGCATCTATAGAAGTGATTATTACCACCACAGGACCAATGAACAGCTAATACTTTGGTTTAGGAAGGGCCCCATGGGGCCCCTCTGGCCCAAGGGCCCCGATGCGGTCGCTACCTCTGCAACCCCTATTGCTACGCCCCTGCCTGGGCTTTTATCAGCCCCCTGCAGCGGTGATGTCCCACACCGTTCTCTCTCGATGCGCCGTTCCCTGCCGCCGGCACAAGGCATTATTCGTCTGACGACAGACGAATAATGCGCGCTCCCGTTCACGTCATTGGGAGCTTACGGCGCAGGCACCGTAAAGAGTTTTCTTGTACTGCACCTGCGCAGTAAGTTCTGATGACGCGTGCGGAAGTGAGAGCTCAGCCGTGCAGCCGCAGTGTAATCACTCGCGTGATTACACGGGAACCGGCGGCGGGGAACGGCGCATCAGGAGAGGACAGCGCGGGACATTACCGCTGCAGGGGGCTGATAGAAGCCCAGGTAAGTGTCAGCTCGTTTTACTTTTTAACCTACACAGAACTCCTTTAAAAAAAAAAAAAGTGTTTCACTTTTGCAAGTCTATGGCCATTGCACCTGTGCAGCCCTGGCCACACGCGTCCTTATTTGCGCTCCCGGCCCCAGGAGTGTCCTGCACAGGCACAGTAGGAGAAAACCTACTGTGCAAGGACGTTCCTGTCGAAGGGAGCACGAATGAGGACGTGTGCATTATCTCCATCGACTTGCAAGGTGGCGATACCACAACTGCACCACGGCAGGAGAACGGAGGATCGTTGAGGACCTGCGTGGGCACAGGGCGGCTGCAGGGAGCTGGAAGGAGCCCCAGGTAAGTAAAACTTTTTTTTTTTTAAATATCTTCAGGGTTCCTTTAATCCTGTGGAATCTGGAGAGATTAAATGCTATATTTTCTTTTGATCTGAATAACCTTATAAAAATGATAGTTTGCTAAAAATCTCACTGTTAAATGTTGCCCACCTTTGTGGAGAGAAGCTATTCACCCCCAGGAAGGGAGAAGATTTAGCAATTTTGCGGCCCAATCGACCATCTGTTTTGATTTTATGGAATCTGCCCAATCGAAAATTTGACAGATTTCAGACTGAAATTGGTCAAATGCATTGATTGAGGAAAGCTGGGAAATCTAGGGACTACTAGGACAATAAGGTGTGCAGTGGTAATGCCAGTCAATATCGGGAGGAGCAACGAACGTAATGGGACCTCTGGCCACTGTCCCCCCCTCCCCCAAATGTTATAATGTGCAAAAGCAACAACACCCCCTCATTGCATTAAAATGTCTCACCTACTCGGCAGCCGTTGAGTGTCCAGCTGCACCTTCTTCCTCCATTCGCATCTCACATGGCTTCCATACCCGCTGCATATAGCACTGGCATGTGTATGACATCACATGGGCCCCATGTGCTATGCGCGTCAGCCACGTGGGAAGCAAATGGGAAAGAGGGAACAGCTGGACACCAGCAGCGGCCGGAGAGGTGAGAGACATTAACATTACAGCGTCACAAGGCTGATTCCGGAGAGATTTCATGCTGGAATTGATCAGGAATCGGTCTGTGGTGTATGGGCAGCCAACAGATCTCTCTTTGATCAGATATAGATCTGTCTCTTGGTCGATCTGCCAATACGTAGCTAGATGTAAGGGCACCTTTAGTCTCATACACACTTAACCTCCCTGGCAGTATGATTATTTCTGGATTTTACGGCCTTTTTAAAACATTTCAGACTCTAAAATCAGGAAAACACCATGCCGCCAGAGTCTCTCTGCAGCAGCCCCTGCTCTCACTCACCTGCCTGGGCTCCAGCGCTGCAATTTTACCTCTGTCCTCTGGGCGGCACTGTTACTCTGTAGTGAGATCAATGATGACTGATCTCACAAGAGTGATTCAGAGCCTCGAAGGACAGGAAGAAGAACGGCTACCAACGTCTGGATCCCCCGGGAGGGGCGTAAAAGCACCTGGCTGCTGCGCGCCATTGCTCTGCATTGAGCTTCCGGGGGCTAGCCAGAGCTATGCTCGGGATCACTGCCAGGAACGTTAAAGGGAAGGTTCAGGGAACTCTTGAAAAAAATAAAAATCCCTATCCACTTACCTGGGGCTTCCTCCAGCCCGTGGCAGGCAGGAGGTGCCCTCGCCGCCGCTCCAGAGGCTTCCGGTCGTCTTCGGTGGCCGACCCGACCTGGCCAGGCCGGCTGCCAGGTCGGGCTCTTCTGCGCTCCATGGCCGGGCTCTTCTGCGTCCCACGCGGGCGCGCTGACGTCATCGGACGTCCTCCGGGCTGTACTGCGCAGGCGCAGAACTACTGCGCCTGCGCAGTACAGCCCGGAGGACGTCCGATGACGTCAGCGCGCCCGCGTGGGACGCAGAAGAGCCCGGCCATGGAGCGCAGAAGAGCCCGACCTGGCAGCCGGCCTGGCCAGGTCGGGTCGGCCACCGAAGACGACCGGAAGCCTCTGGAGCGGCGGCGAGGGCACCTCCTGCCTGCCACGGGCTGGAGGAAGCCCCAGGTAAGTGGATAGGGATTTTTATTTTTTTCAAGAGTTCCCTGAACCTTCCCTTTAAGAAAAATGTAGCCTGGCAGGGATCATGACAAGGACCATATTCCTGTCACACTGTTCGTTGCGTCGCGGCACAACTGATAATATAATCCCCATTCACTGGGGGCTTTCACACAAAGTTTTGCAATGTGTTGATGAGTCATTGCGTTCTCTGTAAAAGCGCGAACACAACGGAATGGGAAAGGTGCTCTGCGCGTTATCAGTGCGTTGTACTGCATACAGCGAAGCATAGTCAATGAAACGTATACTTTGAGGTCACTGTTTTTCGTACGTTCTGCGGTAAAGCACTGCATGCAGTGTGTGGGGATTCTGCACGCCATTAAACCGCACCGGCCGCACTGTGAACGTCGCATAGGAGGTACAGTCAGCCATGTTATAATGCACCCGCCGTTACATCGCACTGCAATGCCCCACTGAGAACTTGTTCACACTAAGGGCGTTTTTGCCCTTTTTTCCAGCGCAGGTTATTTTCAAAATCACCTACAAACCGCTTGTGCAGTGAATCTCTGTGAGAAGGTTCATATCAGCACGTTGCCTGTACCATATTTGGGGCATTTTTACTATAATGGAAGGTATAGGAAGAGCGTGAAACTCTCATAAAAACCACTTTATGTGGCGATTGCATTCACGTTTTTTTTAGAATAAATACATTGTATTTATTCTTTTTCGGGTTAAAAAGTTCACTTCCTGAAAAAACGCTCTGGAAAAGCGCTTTTAACAGAAACGCAGCACCCAGTGGAGCACTGGAAGGGGGGAAAAGTGCACAAAAATGCAAGCTTGCGTTTTCGATTTTAGGTATGAATGAGGCCTGAATGTAGTCTATAGGTGGCCATTAATGAAACAATCTTTTTCATCAAATTTTACCAAATTATGTAGTATAAGGGTAAATTGAGTGAATATATTGAATGGATACTTTAGGCAGTTACCTTATATTACATACTGTAGAAATGGTAAGGTTGGATTATTAGTGGCCACCATAAGATTTCCTGTCTTGAGGCAGCACATATTGTGTTTGAACTTTCTGATGCAGAACTTTGCAGCGGAGTTCAGACTGGAGCATTTTGTGTCTATAATTGAGGACCGATTGTTCAGTCATCTGATCGTCCTGCTGTTTCCTGTAGTTGATGGATCCTATTTGCAGCCTCTGTTGCTATTCTGGGTTGCGGTCAGATTTTCCTGGAAATGAGTGATATGGTCAATGAGATCTTAATAATTCCGTCTTTCATGCCAATGTAATGCAAATCAAAAGAAGCTTGGCATCGGGACAATTAAAATTGGCAGTAAATGCATCTAATTGGTCCAAATCCAAGCTGTACACAGTTTAGATGGAGAAGTTCACAGCGGTATTTAGATCTTCAGTGATGCAGAGGTGCAAAGCTACTTCCAAGGCAGGGGCGACACTTGTTGAAGACGCAGCGCTTTGCTGCAATGCAAAAACGCTATTAATGTTTCCCTGTGGGCATGCTGTGCTTTCAGGGGCCATCTGTGATTCTTTTCCACATCACCAGAGATGCATTAACCACTTAAGGACCATGGGCTTAAACCCCCCCTAGTGACCAGGCCATTTTTACTAATTAGGCCATTGCAGCTTTAAGGCCTTGCTGCAGAGCCACACAGCTCAGCACACAAGTGATCCCTTCCTTTTCTGCCCACCAACAGAGCATTCTGTAGGTGGGCTATGATCGCTCCCAGGAGGTTTATTTTTTTTTATAAATATATTTTTTTTACAATAAATTTTGCCTTTTTTTAAGTTATTTTCTATCCCTCCCTCACCCCCGCCAGCCAATCAGCGCGATCCACTGTCATAAGCTTCAGCCTATAACAGCGGACCGCTTCTCTGTCTCACACGGCTGTCCCCAGTACAGCGCTGGCGTAGATCGCAGCGCTGTACACAGTAAATAGATGGCGGTTTCGCCGCTGGGAGACTGATGACGGAGTGGAACGTGCGATTTCCTGCAAATGCCCGCCCCAGTACTTCACACCAATTGGCGTGGAGTAGTCCTGAAGCTGCCGCCATGTTCACGCCAATTGGCAGGGAGCGGTCAGCAAGGGGTTAAAGGGAACCCGAAGTGAGAGGGATATGGAGGCTGCCATATTTATTTCCTTGTAAACCATGCCAGTTACCTGGCAGCCTTGCTCATCTTCTGGCATAAATAGTGCCTGAGGGCCCGTTTTCACTTGTGCAGTGGGAATCGCCGCGGTAAAAATTTGCATGCGGAAGCGAGTTTCGCATGCGGTTGTATGCGAATTTTCATACGAATTTGCATACGATTTCGCATGGATGACGATGTATGCGAATTTAACCATGGCAATGCCTGTGTGCTTTTCCATTGATTCCATGCAAAATCGTATGCAAATTCGCATGGAAATTCGCATACCAATGCCACATGCGAAATTCCCTATTAAATATATTGTATGCGTTTGGCATAGCGGTATGCGAATTCTGATGGCTCGGCCGTGCAGATTTTTTCTGCACAGAAAAACGCAAAGGAATCCTGACAAGTGGAAACCGTCCCATCCACTTGGATTGGCTATGCGAATTTGCATGCGGCAAACGCATGCGAATTCGCGATAGTGGAAACGGGCCCTGAGTCAAAACCCTGGAACAAGCATATGGCTAATCCAATAAAACCTGAGTCAGAGTACCTGATCTGCTGCATGCCTGTTCAGGGTCTATGGCTAAACGTATTAGAGATACAGGAACAGGAGGACTGCCAGGCAGGGATGCTCAAATCCGTATCCGGATGAAAGCTGAATAGTTGTTATCCGGATTTCACCCTGTTAAATGCAATCACCTGTGCAGGGGGGGGGGTCAATCTTACCTGTCTGACGTCTTCTTCGGTCCGTCCCTCTGCACCTCCCACGATGCGGTCCAAGCGGCGGTCACATGATTACAAACACTTCCTCCTTCTGGGTTGACTGCATCGTGGGAGGGGCCGAGTGACTGACCTAAGAAGACGTCAGATAGGTAAGATTAACCAACGCCCCCCCCCCCCCCCGGCACAGGAGATTTGATTTAACAGGATGAAATCCGGATAACTACTATCGGGATTTCATCCAAGTCCGGAGTTGAGCATCGCTATTCTGCCGGCCTCTACTGCAACTGTCTTCAGATCCTTCTACTTCTTGGTGCATTTTATTTATTTATTGTATTTATAAAGCGCCAACATATTACGCAGCGCTGGACATTAGTTTAGGTTACAGACATCATTTATGGGTGACATACAGCAATATGACAATACAGGAATACATGCAAACCAGATCACGCAGCACAGTATGAGTACAAGGTAATGCTTAGTCTAGGGTGACCATATTTTGATTTCCAAAAAAGAGGACGATGACAACAGCATGTGGGCATGGTCATGGGTGGGGCCAAATATACAAGACCTTAGCAGTGTGCTGTTCAACTTCGTGGGCATGGAGGGACGTTTTTTTTTTCCAGACCACATGGTGGAGGGCCGGCCAACCACAAAATGCAATCAGATTCGCAGAAGAATTTCCCACAAAATGCAATGAGATTGGCAGCAGATTTCCCCACAAATGTGCGGACAAGGTATATATCCGCAGTATAGGTTAGATAGGAATATGGCCCCAGTATAGGTTAGATAGGAATATGGCCCCAGTATAGGTTAGATAGGAATATGGCCCCAGTATAGCTTAGAATCTCAGGCCTTTATGCTCCAACAGGCCGCCCACACAGCAGAGTGACTTCACTGCTAACTCAGGCCCTTATGCTCCCACAGGCTGGCCACACAGCAGTGACTTCATTGCTAACAACTCAGGCCCTTATGCTCCCACAGGCTGCCCACACAGCACCAGCGTGACTTGAATCAATTCACTGACACTGACAGACTGAACTCAGGGCTCAGGCTGTGCTGCTGAGCTGCTCCCACAGGTCACACACAAACAGCACCAGTGATCAGCCCAGCGTGAGTCCCACTGAACTCAGGCTGTCTCTGGCTGTCTCCACCCCTCTGCTCTGCAATTTGCTCTGTCTCAGTGGATGGGGGCGGCTGGAGGTGGAGCAGAGCAGCAGGAAGGGATTGACTCACTGCCTAGCCCGAGGAAGAGCCGTTTGAGTCAGGAGCTGAATGAGATGAGCCGAACACTGGGAGCCCAAGCAGCAGAAGAACCGTTTGCAGAGAATCTCTGCAAATGGTTCTTCTGCCTTGGGCTCGCTGTATTCGGCTCATCTCAGCCTCAGTGGATCTCTGCAAGCAGTTCTTCTGTCGCTGGCTCACAGTGTTCGGCTCATCTCAGCCTCAATGGATCTCTGCAAGCTGTTCTTCTGCCACTGACTCGCAGTGTTCTGCTCATCTCAGCCTCAATGGATCTCTGCAAGTGTGTTCGGCTCTCCGGACAGATTAAATATCCGGGAGGACAGCCCGGACAGGTCTGAAAAAGTGGACCTGTCCGGGCAAAAGAGGACACATGGTCAGCCTAGCTTAGTCAGTCACTGGATGGGAGCATGGAGATTAGGCAAGTTAGGTTCACTTTCGGGTTGAAGGAGGAAGTGTTTGTAGTCACGTGACCGCTGTGTGGACCGCATCGTGGGAGGCGCCGAGGGAGGGACCTAAGAAGATGTCAGATAGTTAAGATTTACCACCACCGCTCCCCCCCCCCCCCCCCCGCACAGGTGATTGCATTTAACGGTGAAATCCGGATAACAATTATCCAGCTTTCATCCGGATACGGATTTGAGCATCCCTGCTGCCAGGTTTAAAAGGAAATAAATATGGCAGCCTCCATGTACCTCTCACCTCGGGTATCCTTTAAGATGTAATGAGGCTCTAGGCAAGGCAGTACATTTGGGGGCCCTTGTGGTTAGCTGAAGCGGAGAGAGAGCGAAAAGGTGGAAGGTGGGCCCCTTGACACCCACTAGGCCCCAAGCAACTGCCTAGGTTGCCTGGTGTACGATCCTGCTCTGCGCATAATGCATGTAATGCTCATTGAAGTTCACTGGCTGCTGTAAAAAATAAATAAATCCCAGGTAAAGGCATATCGTGCAGCAAAACGCGAGGAATGGTCTGTTTCCCACGGACACTCTTTTTTCACTACGTTGCATTTTGCCATCAGATTCAGATTGCTCGGATCACAAAACGTAGGGTACAGTTACACTACTGGAAATGGCGGTGACTGTTTCCATTAGTGCATACATGTCAAACTCCGGCCCGTGGGCCAGATCTGGCCCTCTGAGCCATCAGATTCGGCCCTCAGGTGGTTTCCCCACTTTGCATTATGTTTGGCCCGCTCTAGACCACCAGGGAAGCTACATTGGAGGATAAGCCTTAGGCCACCAGGGAAGCCACATGGGGAGGGGGACAGCACTAGGTACCAGGAAACTGTATAGGAGAAGGAGGGGGGCCACTAGACACCAGGGAACTGTATAGGAGTGGGACGGGGCCACTAGACACCAGGGAACTGTATAGGAGAGGGACGGGGCCACTAGACACCAGGGACCTGTATAGGAGAGGGACGGGGCCACTAGACACCAGGTAACTGTATAGGAGAGGGACGGGGCCACTAGACACCAGGTAACTGTATAGGAGAGGGACGGGGCCACTAGACACCAGGGAACTGTATAGGAGAGGGACGGGGCCACTAGACACCAGGGAACTGTATAGGAGAGGGACGGGGGCCACTAGACACCAGAGAACTGTATGGGGGAGGAAGGACCACTTAACATCAGGGAATTGTATAGGGGAAAAAGGGGCCTATTAAACACCAGGGAACTTGGAGGGAGAGAGGTGGCCTCTAGACATTGAGGTCAGCCTGCGACTTGGTCCCAGAGCTCAATTTCGGCCCACTTTGTATTCGAGTTCGACACCCCTGCATTAATGCCATCCATTTACTGTGCGATTTCCTCCCAAGCACAATCGTCATCCTGCCTCATTCCTGGCGTGATTTAGCGTGTATACTTTATTTAGCAGCTCAATGGCGGTAGTGGAAATTGGGAAAAACCACAATCGCAGCGCAGAGTGGTTTTGATTGCGTCTCCTAGTGGAAAAGAATGCTAACAGCTGTGGAGATGAACACGCAATCGCACTGGATCCCTGCTCCCTTTCATACTCCAAGGCTAGGCTCACAGCGGACATTGCTTTCCCTGTGACAGCAGAATCGCAACGGGAAACTGCTGCTGCACGTTATCCACATGTTGCATTGCATACAGTGAAGCATACAGTCAATGAAAAGTATGCTTCACTGTTACTGTTAACGCACGCCTTATCGCAACACACGCACGCACGCACCACGAACGTTGCCTAAGTTGTACATTGCAGTGCGCCAAGCTCCATTACAAATGAATGTAGTCCTGCACTCATTCTGAATGTTACCAGCATTTTTGCAATAATGTTCCTGCAGTTTATAGCGTTACCCTCTTTAGGATGATTTTTAGGTTAGATGGGAATTCTACAATATTACACCAGTCGGTACTTATGTATTATACCATCTGGAAAGTTTGGCAGCTTTTTTTAAAGTTCTGCTCCCTCACATTTTTGGAAAGCTGAAAGTCCCGGCTTTCTGTTGCACCGGGTCCCGAGTCGGTATGATGCTGAATTCCCAAGTTATGGGGTTTTGAAGGAGGGGTGTCCTCTGAACTTGGCTGCAGAAAGTGCAATTAGGGCTTATTCACCCTGCAGGCGTTTTTATTTTTTTTAAGCGCTTACACAATGATTCTGTATGAGATAGTTCACATATGAGCGGCTCGTTTGCATTCCGCTTTGTAAAGCGGTGCTTGAGCCATCTTTGAGGCGATTTCGTCTCAATGGAAGGTATAGAAAAAAACGCAAAATGCTCACAAAACCGCTTTGTGGAGGGATTGCGTTCGCATATTTAAGTACAAATACATTGTATTTATTCTTTTCCGGAGTTCACTCCCTGACTTGCGTCTCCCCGCGCCGAACTAAGCAGCGCCGTCATAATAAGTACCCCACAGTAGGTCTTCTTCCATCGCAGCATAAATCTATGTCTCCAAAACTTATGTCTAGTGCCCTGGGT
This sequence comes from Hyperolius riggenbachi, assembly GCF_040937935.1. Lineage (NCBI taxonomy): Eukaryota > Metazoa > Chordata > Amphibia > Anura > Hyperoliidae > Hyperolius > Hyperolius riggenbachi. The sequence continues at coordinate 12,670,480 of NC_090656.1, forward strand.
CTCTCATTACAGATGCAGGAGCAGCGCAGCTAGGTACCCTTGTCTCCTCTCTGTCTTACTGGCATGGAGACTCAATTCCACTGTGCTCTCTGCAGCAAAGTGCAGGGGACCCCCCCCCCCCCCTAACTTGGGAATGGGGCATCACATTGACTCGGTACCCAGTGCAAAGGAAATCCAGGACTTTCCAAAAATGGTTAGATCTGGCTAGGGGATCAAACAGAACTTTAACAAAAAGCTGCCAAACTTTCCAGGCGGGATAATACGTAAGTACCCACCAGTCTGATGGGGCTGATATCTGCTGGCTGTTGGTGGAGAGACCTCAGTGCTGCAGTGGGGGTTTCTTATTACTTTAGCAGCAGAGGGAGAGGTTAGAATTGGTGGAAGAGGTTTGACCTTTCTTGTGAAACGCAGCAGCGATTGTGTGACGGGAGCCTCAGGTGCCGGGAGTGGTTCTCTTTGTCAGGTGACAATAGATGGATCATGACAGGAAAAAATGTCACTTGAGATTTTTTTCCTCCGGCTTCAAGTTAATGATATAAATCTATCACGCTTCAGGCGATGATCACATTACACACTGGGGAGTACAGGTGTAAATCTGGCTGCTAAATGGTGCATATCGGGTGTATATTACACAGGCGCAGACAGAGGACTCAGCATCAGCTGCTTCAGATGGAGAGGAATGATAGAGGAACAATATATTGCAGTGTGCTGATATCATTACGTCCCCTCCTGATGACATCACTGATCTGCAGATCATGCAATATCTGCTGTAGGCCCCCTGCATACTGCCAATCCGATTTGCAATTCCGACTTTCTCTGGATGCTTTTAAAACAAACAAACAAAAAAACCTGCAGCATGCAGTACTGACTAAAAATCGCAAATCAGAATCGCGTATAAAATCGTGAATTGGAATCGCATGTAGTGTGCAAGAGGCCTAAGAAAGAGTCAAACCGTCTGGACACAGACTGAGAACGGCCCATGGACGACCCTGACTAATATTACCTGGATTATGCGCTGGTTGTGAATAAGAATGCTCAATCAGGGCCAGGACCAGGATTTACAGCACCAGAGACTCCAAAGTGTGCCCCCCCCCCCTTCCCAAATTGTATTTGCCCTGGTATAGGTAGCCAGATGTGCCCCCAGTAATAAGTAACCCCCCCCATCCAGTATGGGTAGGCAGATGTGCCCCCAGTATTAGGTAGAGTCCCCCCAGCCCAGATAGCAGATATGCCCCCAGTATTAGGTAGGTTTCCCCAGTATAGGTAGCCAGATGTGCCCCCAGTATTAGGTAGGTTTCCCCCAGCCCAGATAGCAGATATGTTCCCAGTATTAGGTAGCTTCCCCCCAGCCCAGATATGTCCCCAGTATTAAGTAACCCCCTCCCCAGTATAGGTAGCCAGATGTGCCCCCAGTATTAGGAAAGTTCCCGCAGTATAGATAGTAGATATGCCCCCAATATTAGGTAGGTTCCCCTCCCCAGTATTAGGGAAGTTCCCACCAGTATAGGCAGCCAGATGTGGCCCCAGTATCCCCCCCCCACATAGATAGCAGATGTGCCCCCAGTATCCCCCCCCCCACCCGCATAGATAGCAGATATGCTTGTAGTATTACGAAGGTTCCCCCTCCCCAGTATTAGGTAAGTTCCCCCGAGTATAGGTAGCCAGATGTGCTCCCCAGTATTGGGTATATGCCACATAGAAAACAGATATGCCCCCAGTATTAGGTACGTTCCCCCAGTATAGATAGTAGATTTGCCCCCAGTATTAGGGAAGTTCCCACCAGTATAGGCAGCCAGATGTGGCCCCAGTATCCCCCCCCCACATAGATAGCAGATATGCCCCCAGTATTAGGTAAGTTCCCCCGAGTATAGGTAGCCAGATGTGCTCCCCAGTATTGGGTATATACTGTACACATAGATAACAGATATGCCCCCAGTATTAGGTAAGTTCCCCCAGTATAGATAGTAGATATGCCCCCAGTATTAGGGAAGTTCCCACCAGTATAGGCAGCCAGATGTGGCCCCAGTATCCCCCCCCCCCACATAGATAGCAGATATGCCCCCAGTATTAGGTAAGTTCTCCCGAGTATAGGTAGCCAGATGTGCCCCCAGTATCCCCCCCCCCCCCACATAGATAGCAGATATGCCCCCTGTCGGCGCACTCCGCCGTAGGGTCATATGAATGTAGTTTTTGGTTTTGCGATGTGAGGGGGCGGAGCATCACATCACAACTTTTTAGGCAGGTGTAAAACCGGCCTTAAAGAAAAAAAAAAACTTTCAAGAAGCAAATACAGTGCTTAACTAAGGAGAGGGAAGTTTCTGGATCCTCCCACACTGTCCTCTGGTCCTCCGCAACTGCCCAGGCCCCTCCTGCACAACGGGGCTCCTCCTCTTCTTCTACGGCCAAACCTGAGCGGCACAAGCAATCCCTTACTGTGCAGGCGGCTCCAATATGATTACCGCCATCCCTTATTGGTAATTTTCTGGGGGTTGGGGGGTGGAGGACGAGCTTGGCACTGAGGACCGGAGGGTGGATGGGAAGCCTATAGGATCCAGAGGCTTCCCTCTGTATGAATTCCACCATAACCTGACCTCGTAGTCGGAGTTCTCTTCAGGAGCAGCTTGGGGCAGAAAACAAGTTTGAAGCTGAAATTCTTGTTCTGCCAGTCGCCTCTCTTCTCTAGATGGTGACAGTCAGCACTTCTGCGCTCTTGTGTCACCACTTGTGACACTGGCTGGATTACAGCACTTCACCTGCTACTCAAATAGCCATTTCCACACTTCTGCCCAACCTCACAAGAGGAAGAGGTTGAAAGAAAACTAAAGTGAGAGGAATGTGGAGGCTGCCTTATTTATTGCCTTTTAAACTATACCAGTCGCCAGGCAGCCCTCCAGCCCCTGCTACTCTCTACCTACCACGTGTGTCCTCTGCATGCCTGCTACTCTCTACCTCCCACGTGTGTCCTCTGCATGCCTGCAACTCTCTACCTCCCACGTGTGTCCTCCGCATGCCTGCTACTCTCTACCTCCCACGTGTGTCCTCCGCATACCTACTACTCTCTACCTCCCACTTGTGTCCTCTGCATGCCTGCTACTCTCTACCTCCCACATGCTCTCTGCATGCCTGCTACTCTCTACCTCCCATGTGTGTCCTCTGCATACCTGCTACTCTCTACCTTCCACGTGTCCTCTGCATGCCTGCTACTCTCTACCTCCCATGTGTCCTCTGCAAGCCTGCAACTCTCTACCTCCCACGTGTGTCCTCTGCAAGCCTGCAACTCTCTACCTCCCACGTGTGTCCTCTGCATGCCTGCTACTCTCTACCTCCCACGTGTCCTCTGCATGCCTGCTACTCTCTACCTTCCATGTGTCCTCTGCAAGCCTGCAACTCTCTACCTCCCACGTGTGTCCTCTGCAAGCCTGCAACTCTCTACCTCCCATGTGTGTCCTCTGCATACCTGCTACTCTCTACCTTCCACGTGTCCTCTGCATGCCTGCTACTCTCTACCTCCCATGTGTCCTCTGCAAGCCTGCAACTCTCTACCTCCCACGTGTGTCCTCTGCAAGCCTGCAACTCTCTACCTCCCACGTGTGTCCTCTGCAAGCCTGCAACTCTCTACCTCCCACGTGTGTCCTCTGCATGCCTGCTACTCTCTACCTCCCACGTGTCCTCTGCATGCCTGCTACTCTCTACCTCCCATGTGTCCTCTGCAAGCCTGCAACTCTCTACCTCCCACGTGTCCTCTGCACGCCTGCTACTCTCTACCTCCCACGTGTCCTCTGCATGCCTGCAACTCTCTACCTCCCACGTGTCCTCTGCATGCCTGCAACTCTCTACCTCCCATGTGTGTCCTCTGCAAGCCTGCAACTCTCTACCTCCCACGTGTCCTCTGCATGCCTGCAACTCTCTACCTCCCACGTGTCCTCTGCATGCCTGCAACTCTCTACCTCCCATGTGTGTCCTCTGCAAGCCTGCAACTCTCTACCTCCCACGTGTGTCCTCTGCAAGCCTGCAACTCTCTACCTCCCACGTGTGTCCTCTGCATGCCTGTTACTCTCTACCTTCCACGTGTCCTCTGCACGCCTGCTACTCTCTACCTCCCATGTGTCCTCTGCAAGCCTGCAACTCTCTACCTTCCACGTGTCCTCTGCACGCCTGCTACTCTCTACCTCCCACGTGTCCTCTGCATGCCTGCAACTCTCTACCTCCCACGTGTCCTCTGCATGCCTGCAACTCTCTACCTCCCATGTGTGTCCTCTGCAAGCCTGCAACTCTCTACCTCCCACGTGTGTCCTCTGCAAGCCTGCAACTCTCTACCTCCCACGTGTGTCCTCTGCATGCCTGCTACTCTCTACCTTCCACGTGTCCTCTGCATGCCTGCTACTCTCTACCTCCCATGTGTCCTCTGCAAGCCTGCAACTCTCTACCTCCCACGTGTGTCCTCTGCAAGCCTGCAACTCTCTACCTCCCACGTGTGTCCTCTGCATGCCTGCTACTCTCTACCTTCCACGTGTCCTCTGCACGCCTGCTACTCTCTACCTCCCACGTGTCCTCTGCATGCCTGCAACTCTCTACCTCCCATGTGTGTGCTCCGCATGCCTGCTACTCTCTACCTCCCATGTGTGTCCTCTGCATACCTGCTACTCTCTACCTCCGACGTGTGTCCTCCGCATGCCTGCTACTCTCTACCTCCCATGTGTGTCCTCCGCATGCCTGCAACTCTCTACCTCCTAATGTGTCCTCTGCAAGCCTGCTACTCTCTACCTCCCACGTGTGTCCTCCGCATGCCTGCAACTCTCTACCTCCCACGTGTGTCCTCCGCAGGCCTGCTACTCTCTACCTCCCACGTGTCCTCTGCATGCCTGCTACTCTCTACCTCCCACGAGGGTCCTCAGCATGCCTGCTACTCTCTACCTCCCACGTGTGTCCTCCGCATGCCTGCTTCTCTCTACCTCCCACGTGCCCTCTGCATGCCTGCTACTCTCTACTTCCCACGTGTGTCCTCAGCATGCCTGCTCCTCTCTACCTCCCACGTGTGTCCTCTGCATGCCTGCTACTCTCTACCTCCCACGTGTGTCCTCAGCATGCCTGCTCCTCTCTACCTCCCACGTGTGTCCTCTGCATGCCTGCTACTCTCTACCTCCCACGTGTCCTCCGCATGCCTGCTACTCTTTACCTTCCACGTGTCCTCCGAATCTTTCCCACAAATATGGGCTCTGCTCCTCATGGGGGAGGGGGTCACACATGGCCAATAATGATGGCACAATATAAATAATCCTCATCTGAGTTTTGCTTTAACTGTAGCTGTAATAAGAAAATAAGGCTGCCATTGCGGAAGGCTGGAAACGGACCCTAAGGCTGTTTCCACTGGAGTGGATACAAAACGGACACGGTAAGCGCATCCGCTATGCGCTCCGTCCATTTTGCATATGCTCTGCACCATCCGCTCCGCGTCTATCCGCCGTCCAATAGCAATCGCCCCTCACCTGACCCCCCGCAGACAAATAGTGGATGTATTTGTTTCCCATTTGGATAGTTTGAGATATTAAAAGCTACAACAACAGTTCTGGCTGAAGTTCCATTTCTAGACTTGAGTCAGAGCGCAGAACCCTCCACCATACACGTTTATATGCTGATACAATGCTGCCACCTTGTGGTGTAATCTGTTACTGACAATCATCCATTCACTCACTTATGGTTATGTGTGGCAAAAGTCATTGCTATTATGGAACAATTATTATTATGTAGAATTCATAAAGTGCCATACTCTTCTCCAGCGCTATACAGAGAGTATATTGTCTTGTCACTAACTGTCCCTCAGAGGGGCTCACAATCTAATCCCTACCATAGTCATATGTCTATGTATGTGTCACGAACGGGGCAGCTGCAGGAGAACAGCACCGCCGCCGCAGCTGCCTCCATGCCGCCACCCGTCCTCCCGGCGTCTAGGACGCCGAGGACGGAATGTTCGTTTCCTCAAGAGGTCACCGTCTCGCGCGTGCACAGACAGGACCTTTATGCTGGGAGGAGGCTCGTCAGCTGACCTGTTGGTCGGCTGACGTCAGAGGAGCCTCACGGCGCCCAGGATTGGCTGATTCCTGGGGGCGTGCCGGTGGGGTCTCTTCTGCTTCTTAAGCCTCCGGGCTTCATTCAGGGATTGTCTGCTGTCGTGAATACTAGTGTGTTAGTGCTCAGACCTTAGACTAGTTCCGGTGTGTTTTGATCTGGGAGGAAACCAGGGATTTCACACAAGACTAGGAATACTGTTTATTGTAGTGAGGTTCCTGTTGATGATAGATGTATATGCAGTGTTTGCGATATACATCTATCTATAGTTAGTTCATTATTGTATTATTCTGTTATTGATTACCTGTGTATGACTCTGGCTAAACTCTGACTCTGATCTCGGTTACTGATTCTGTACTTCTGCCTATCTGCCTTACTGTTGCTGAACCTCTGCCTGATTACTCTCCTGCCTCACGATTCTGTACCGATACTTACCTCTCTGTTGCTGAACCTCTGCCTGTCTGACCACTCTACTCACCAGTGGGTCCTAAACCACTGGTGAGGTGCTCAATACCCACCAGTTCCTGGTCGGGGGTAGCCTGGTGACTGATAGTACCTTCCCAGCTCCTCTGGGAAAGTTCAGCCAAATCTATTCAAGTCACCAGATAGGACCTTCTCCAGCTCCTCTGGGAAGGTTTGTTCTTATCTATATAGTTTGTATCACCTGCTCCTCAGGTGATCACTAGGCTGCAGTACAGTCTGAATCACCCGCTCCTCGGGAGATACTGTCTCCTTAAAGAGGATCTGTAACATCAAAAGATCCCCTGGGGGGTACTCACCTCGGGTGGGGGAAGCCTCCGTATCCTAATGAGGCTTCCCACGCCGTCCTCCGTCCCTCAGGGGTCTCGCTGCAGCCCTCCGAGAATAATGACGTCAATATTTACCTTCCTGGCTCCTGCGCAGGCGCTCTGACGGCTGTCGGCTCCGAACTACACGGAAATACCCGATCGCCGTCGGGTCTGCTCTACTGCGCAGGCGCAAGTTTCCGGCGCCTGCGCAGTAGAGCGGACCCGACTGAGGTCGGGTATTTCCGTGTAGTTCGGAGCCGAGAGCAGCCACAGCTCCCCCGCTGGAGCCTGCAAAGGTAAATATTGAACTGACAGTCGGGTCTGTCGCCGGCTGTTCGGAGGGCTGCAGCGAGACCCCCGTGGGACAGAGGACGGCGTGGGAAGCCTCATTAGGATCCGGAGGCTTCCCCCACCCGAGGTGAGTACCCCCCAGGGGATCTTTTTGACGTTACAGAGTCTCTTTAATATCAGTCTCTCCAGCTTGCTGGGGCAAGTTCGCTGTTATACACGCAGTGTGCTGATAGTGCCTTACCAGCCCCTCTGGTAAGGTCTCGCCAAACTAATAAAGTTACGGTTGCACCAAGCACTCCACATATAGCATCCTTCAGCTATACCAGTATTATTGGTGATTCTGCAGATCACCACATAACCAGGTATAGAGTCTGCATTATTGGTGATTCTGCAGATCACCAAATAATCAGACATCTGAGTTGCTACACCCAACCGTTACAGTATGTATCATGTAGTGTATGTATCATAGTTTGGGGCCAATTTTTTGGGGGGAAGCCAATTAATTGCATGTTTTTGGAATGAAGAGAAAACTGGAATGCCTGGAGGAAACTCGTGCAGACATTGGGAGCACATACAAGTGAAACTTAAAAAAATTAGAATATGGTGCAAAGATTCTATTACAGTCAGGTCCATAAATATTGGGACATCGACACAATTCTAAAATTTTTGGCTCTATACTAACATTTTTGGTTCTATACACAACCACAAGGGATTTGAAATAAAATGAACACGATGTGCTTTAGCTACAGAATGTCAATTGAACGGTGTAAAAATTACAACAGATTGCACCTGTGCCTCCCACTTGTTAAAGAAAATCTGTAATGAAAAAACCTCCCCTGTAGGGTACTCGGGTGGGGGAAGCCTCCGGATCCTATTGAGGCTTCCCTCGTCCTCCTCGGTCCCACGGCGGCGGCGAAAATGCTCCCGGAGCGGCGGCAATGTAAATATTTACTTTTTGGCTCCAGCGCAGGCGCAGTATCCGCTCTTCCCACGGAGATAGGCGAAAATAGCCGATCTCCGTCGGGCTGTTCTACTGCGCAGGCGCAAGTCTCCTGCATCTGCGCAGTAGAGCGGACCCGACGGAGATCGTCTATTTTCGCCTATCTCTGTCAGAAGAGCCGCAACAGTGCCCCCGCTGGAGCTCGTAAAGGTAAATATTGATCAGGCTGTCGGATTTGTCGCCTGTACGTTCCGGGGGCTGCAGCGAGACCGCCGTGGGACACAGGAGGACGGGGGAAGCCTCGATAGGGTGCAGAGGCTTCCCCCTACTGAGGTGAGTACCCCTCAGGGGAACTTTTTTCAGTACAGGTTTTCCTTAAAGGGACACTTAAGTCAATAAAAAAAATGAGTTTTATTCACCTAGGGCTTCCAATAGCCCCACTGCAGCTGTCCGGTGCCCTCGCTGTCTCCCTCCTATCCTCCTGGTCCCGCCAGCAGCCACTTCCTGTTTCAGTGACAGGAGCTGACAGGCTGGGGACGCGAGTGATTCTTCGCGTTCTCAGACACATTAGCACCCTCTATGCTGCTATATGGTATATGATATATGCTATAGCAGCATAGATGGCGCTATTGTGGCCAGGAACGCGAAGAATCACTCGCGTCCCCAGCCTGTCAGCTCCTGTCACCGAAACAGGAAGTGGCTGCCGGCGGGGCCAGGAGGATCGGAGGGAGATGGCGAGGGCACCGGACAGCTGCAGCGTGCTATTGGAAGCCCCAGGTGAGTAAAACTCATTTTTTTTGTTTGACTTAAGTGTCCCTTTAAGACTGGTTTTACAGTGGGACGTTAAAGTCCCACGTTAGAGCAGCCAGTAACGCAGCCCAACTCACAGCACTGTAAAATCAATGTGCTGTTCACAGTGCACACGTTGCGTTGGGGTACAACGCTGCACGTTAAATAAAAGTGGAAAGTGCAGCATGCTGTACGTTATACCCCTATAGAGCTGCATTAGATTGTTTGCACATGCTCAGTGACTAGCCACATGGCTAATTAATATTCACTGCACTGCGGTGACTCATGGTGGGACTCCTAGTGTTGTCCGGATCATGAACGAATCGTTCATTTGATCCGGATCTTTGTGAGTCAAATCATCCGGATCATCACAATGAAAGATTCGGTTCACAGTGGACGTCTGTCTGGAAGAAACAGGAACATACAGAATGTACAGTGCAGGGACTTTTTTTTTTTTATTAATCAACAAACTTAAAGCATACAAGGAATAATAAATAAGATAAAAGTATGCCTGTAAATCAAAATACCATCATACAGCATACAATGAAATAAATATAAAAAGTATGCAATACAAGTAAGGAAACAAATATAATCAGGGAATAATCTTTCCCACACCATAATACAACTGAAACAACGCCATGATTACAGAAAAACTCTGTCAATGTACCCAAGAAAATACAAATCAAACAAAACTGTGCTATGCACATAACTTGTGAACAAGAAACTGTTCCATACTCCAGAAGTATAGCTGCTGAGGAGACATCACTCATCTACATTCAGACAAACAGGACAACCAGACAGAAAGAAAAAAATAAAACACAACACCAACCACCACCCAAAAGGACACAAGTCAACACCTACATCACATCATTCAAAACAAACAGGACAAAAAAAAAGAAAAGAGAAAGACATATAACATACACCACCACCCAAAAAGTGAAGGACAACACCCACATTACACCATACATTCCACATACATACCGCGGGACTTTTACGCCCGACAATAAGCAAGTACATAAGATTAGAAGACACTACACAAGACAAGACTGAAAAGAAATTGAAGCCCAAACACAGGACAAAACCACACCAACAACTAAAAAGAAGAGCACAAAGGTACACTCCCCTTGTGTCTGCGGCCAGACTTCAAAAAAATGTCAAAGAAAAAAAAATCTGAGGTGTACAAGAGAAGCGACAGACAAGCTAACACCCAGGAGAGACCTCCGCCAGTTTAAGGAGGCTTGATGTTCTGCCACGCCAGAACCCAAGCTCCTCTCCCCAGTTTCTTTCTCTCCAAGAACCGAATATTCCTCACCTCACCGAGAATAGTGCTCACCACCACCTGGACAGGCAAGTCTCGCTGTCTAATAGCTAAGTCACACCGTGCCAACCATAAGTGTCTCCTAACCACTAAGCTGACTACGTATAAAGTGCTCAAATCATAACCCTGGCGCTGATTGAACGCTCCATAGGCCCACTCAGCATAACTGAGATGCGCCAGAAACGGGATATTCAGAGCCCTCCCCACCTGTTTGTACACCTCCATGTTAAAAGGGCATGACATCAGGAAATGGTCCATGGTCTCCTCAACAGCACACCCCTGTCGAGGACAACCACGCTCTGCCACCTGCCGACACTTCATGTTCCCTCCAACGTAAAGTTTGCCCTGGAAGGTAAGCCAGGCGATGTCCCACAATTTATTCGGAACCCGCGGCGAATTCAACAAACGCAAGCCCTCCTCCATAATTGTGCCTGGGCAATCCCTCAAAGCCAGTGAGTCAGGAAAGTAAGAGTCCACCAACCTAGCCGACAAGACTTTCCTGTCGACCGATCTGATGTCCTCCACCATCAATCCCCACTGCTGCAGTTTCTTCAAACAAGGCAAGACATAGGTCGGAAGGTAGCCATGACGTGCTCTCAGATTTTTCACTGGGCCACCGCTCTTCCATTCTCTAAGGAAAGGCTCACACCAAGTCTGGAAGATACCTACCCAGCTAGGCGGGTTCTCCAACAACAAACTACCAATGTTGTGTTTAATAAAAATCAAGGAGAAAAAAACGATCGGGTTGACCATACCTAAGCCACCCTCCCGCCTAGCTTTGTAAGTAATATTCCTGCGCACATGGTTTAGCCTGTTTCCCCATAACAATAGGAAAAACAGGCCATTGACCCTGGTGTACAGGGATGCTGGCAAAATTGTGACATAACTGACATATAACAATATTGGTATCAGGTAAGTCTTGATCAGGTCAATCCTTTCCCTAAAGGTCAAACTCCAACCTTTCCAGCGAGTTACTTTCCTGTCGACATCAGACAGCTTGCTTTCCCAATTTCGCAGGCCATAATCGCCTGGGCCGAATTTGATGCCAAGAATCTTAATTTCTTCCTGAGGCAAGGGAAAAGACCCAGGAAGTCTAAAGGACTCTCCAACTTTACCCATCCAGAAAGTTTCACACTTATCCGGATTGATCTTCGAACCAGATGCCAATGAGTACCTGGTGATCTCCTCAGCAACCACCAACGCCTCCTCTGCATCCGAGACCACCACAGTAACGTCGTCGGCATAAGCCACCACCTTCAGAGATGAGCTACCAGAGATGCCCACTGGAACCCCACCAAGCGTGCTGCCCTCTAGCCTCCTCACGAAGGGGTCGATGGCAAACACGTATAGTAGAGAACTCAGCGGACAACCCTGGCGAACCCCCGAGCTCACCTCAAAAGGCTGGCCGATCCATCCATTGATCAGCATAAAACTTTCAGCCTCCTTGTATAAAGTTCGCAGCCAATCTACAAACCCCCCCTGCAAACCATACACAGTAAGCAACCGCCATAGGTACTCATGATTGACCCGATCAAAGGCTTTGGACTGATCCAACGTCAGCAGGTATTTTCCCCAACCATCAGCCCTGCACCGTTCCAGGACTTCCCGGACAGCTAACAGTGCTGAGAGTGTGCTTCTTCCTACAACAGAGCAGTGCTGATGGCGAGAAAGCACATCTGTCACCTGGGACAACCGCCAGAACAAAATTTTCGCCAGGATCTTCCTGTCGACATTGAGAAGGCTGATGGGACGCCAATTCTCAATCATCTCAGGATCACGACCTTTTGACAACAGGATTACTGCAGATTGCCTCATGGAGGGTGGTAACTGGCCCCCAGCAAGGCAATCGTTGAACGCACCAGCCAATTGAGGGGCCAGGATTGACACAAAGGCCTTGTAAAACTCAGCCGTCAGTCCATCCGGACCCGGGGTCTTTTTAGGTGCAAGGCCACCAATGGCTCTCGCTACTTCATCTGCAGTAATCTCCGTAGTCAAGTCTATGGCAGAAATATCAACATCTTCCAGACCCGGCGTGGAAGCCAAGAAGTCTTCCATCCTCGCCTGGTCAAGTGGCTTCTCCCCAAGCAGATCAGCGTAAAACCCTCTAGCGATGGCTAGAATCTCTGCCCTGGACTTTGCCAGAGATCCCGAGCCATCCCTGAGACCGATGACCGTCTTAAGCGCTGCACTTTGTTTAAAACTCTGGTAAGGGTCAGGCGAGCGGTATTTACCATGATCCCTCTCCAGAGCTAAAGAAGCCAGCCGGTCGTACTGCTGCTGCCTAAGTTGAAGTTTGACCTCAGAGATCTCCCCCGGATCTCCGCCCTCAGAGACGAGAACAGTCAACCTCTCCCTTAGACGCTGGTAAGCTAGATTTCTACCAATACTCCTTCGGGACGCTAGACCCTTGAAAAATCTCACAGCACGTTTTTTTACTTCCTCCCACCACTCAGACCTATTGTCAAAGCAGTCCAGGATGGAAACCTGTGCTTGAAAAAACTCCTCAAAGGATTGTCTCACCTCATCTTCCAGTAGCAGGGACGAATTCATCCTCCAAATACCCCGACCTCTGGGAGGAGCATTCGAAGCATTCAAGCCCACCGACAGAATAAGGTGATCCGAGAACTCCACCGCCAACAACTTAGGAGTTGAAGTGATGAGGCCCTCTGAAACAAAAAATCTATCTATCCTAGACCTAGCACTACCTCTATAAAAGGTGAACCCCGTGAGATCTGGGGAGTGACGAATGTGCACATCCACCAGATCCGCCTCATCAACTAATCTTGCTAAATACTTACCATCTACGCCTATCTGGACCTGGGCCCTTGCCCTGTCCTTGGCCCTAGTGACGGTGTTGAAATCACCACCCAGGATCACAGGATAGGCTGAAAAAAGGTATGGCCTGATCTGCATAAGAAGGCGCTTTCTCTCCCCCTTAGACTTGGGGTCGGCATAGATGTTGATTAGCCTGAGATCCTGCCCCCTCATGCAGACGTCCAAGACCAGACACCTACCCATCTCTACCTCAATTACTCGCCGGCACGTTACCATGTCGGCCCTAAAAAGGACCGCCACACCACTACCAGGCTCTCCCGCAAGAGACCAAAAACTCGGACCAGACACCCAGTCCCTCTCGGCTAGCCAAAGGTCAGCCAAAGAGGTGAGCCTGGTCTCCTGCAGGAAAAACACATCAGCCTCATGGGCAGCCAAAATCGAAAAAGCCAATTTTCGAGCCCTGGTCATTTTGATGCTGGCAACGTTGATCGTCGCCAGCATGAGTGGTGGGGGAACAGCCATCAGAATAATTTAGGTTTCCCTTTATACTCTTTTTGACAGTAGACAAAAACTAAAACAAAAATACAACGTCAACAAAAAGAAAAAGACATAAACACATATGTCCCCTCAGACAACTTCAGGGGTCTCGACCACCATCTCCTCCTCTTCCGATGAAAGGGGGGAGGCAGCCAAAACACCAAACCTGTTTGAGAGTTTCAGGTCTCTACTCTCTTGTCTCCTCTGCTCAACTGTCTGCCTTAGCGTCTGTCTCTTCTCTTCAGAGAAGGACCGAGGTGCAGACTTTGACCCAGTATTCCTTTTTTTCTTGATTTTGAACCTCTGCTCGAGATATTCTTTCTCCTCTGCCGACAGGTGCTCCCTCCTGCAAGGGGCGGAGGAAGCACCCGTCGGCTCGGGAGGCGAAAACACAAAGGCTCCTGAAATCGAAATCACGTTGACAGGCAGGGAGGCAGCCCCACCTTCAACGGGAGAAGAAAGGGTAGGAACAGGGGAAGGTAAAGGAAAGGCAAGGGAAGGAGGAGAGGGAGGAGGAAGGTCAGGGGGAGGAGGAGTGGAGGGGGGAGGGAGATCGGGAGGGGAAGGGAGAGGGTCAGCAGGTGAAGGGAGGGAAGAGGAAGAAACCCCCTTGGGAGGATTTCTCCTCCGAGGCTGCGGAATAGGAGGATTTGTTGGGGGATCGCCTGGAGCAGGGGTAGGGCCCTTAGTCCCACCACCTCTCCTATCCCCACCAGATCTAGTAGACCTGGTTCGCTGCTCCTTGGGAGGAGAGTCCCCGCCACGAGCAGCATCCCGGACATAAGTCGATGACCTGGGTCCAGATTGCCCTACAAGGGCCATGCTGGCTGGAGGAGGAACCGAGGAAGGGGCAACAGAAGAATGGTCAACAGCACAATCCAATAACTCAAGTAGTGACATATTAGGATCTGGCACTGGGGCGTCCTGTCCCTCCTCCATACGGGCCAACATGGCCTTCTTGAGATCCGAGGGCATCGTGTTCCAGGAGACCGGGCACGCTGTGTACGGATGTCCGTACTCAAAACAGAAATTGCATTTTATGCGTTTGCACGCGGATGCAGAGTGCCCGAACTCCTGGCACCGACTGCACCTCGGATCTGGGCACCCGCTCGCCAGATGGCCCCGCTTACCACATTTGTTACAGGTCCTGGGCTGACCGGGATAGAAGGTGACCACTTTGTCCCGCCCTATAAGGGCAGAACGGGGAATATGGGTGACGACCCCCTCCTTGATGCGGAGTTTGATCGCCACCTCATATTCCCCCCACCAGATTCCCAGGTCATCCAGGACCCTGTGGGGCGGGGACATGAGGTCTGCGTAGTGCTGAACCCAAGTCATCAAGTCACGCACCGGGATACTCTCGTTTTGGACTACTATGTGTGCCTTCCTCTCTAAGGACTGTCTTGAAAGGGGCACCACAGAGAACCCGTGCCATTGCCCGTTCAGGGACTCCCCCAATCTCTTTTCTAAGAAGGCCTCCATTCCCTGCTGCGAAAGGAAGGACACATCATAGTAGGGCGGTGGATCCCCTGGAGCCAGGATCGCGAATAAATCGGCGGGCCTAAACCCCAGGTCGAACAAATAACCGACAAACTCCCTTTTTGTGGGAATTGCAGAAGGGTGTTCCCACTTAAGGCGAACAACGTTCCGTCGGCCTGGGGTGTAGGCCTCCGACTCTGTCTCCAGGGGAGCCAGGACCCTCCTCCCTAAAGCAGTACTTCTAACCGCCCTGGAATATGAGACTGGTTTTACAGAAGATGTGCCCCTGGCTGAGGCTGCCATGGAGTTAAGGGCCCCCGGTCTCGCAGCCGGGCCCAACTCTGGGAAACCCCCCCTTGTTACATACTCCAATTCTGGAGGCTCTGCCTCTCCACCCTCAATTGTCTCCACACCCACCTCAACCCCCCCACCAGACACCTCCTCAGCCACATTAGAGGTGGAAACAGGGGGAGAAGGGGGCTTGTACCTGGGGGCATCAGGGCTTAACCCAAAAATGGTCGCCATAAAGGTCTGTCTACCTTGAAAATCAAAACATTTAAATTTCTCATCTTCCACCACCATTCTCCTCCCACCTGCCCTAAACTCCAACTGGCGACCACAATCGGGGTCACCCATGCCCACCAGATGCAAGCCTGAGTAATCCCCCCCTGGTTCCACCTCCTGAACTACCGTCTCATTAACATGAGCATCAGTAACAACCAACCGCTTCTTCTCCAAGCGTACAATTAAATCCGCGGTCTGAAACTCTGTGATTAGATCATCCTTAACCACAGGAGGCGGTTCTAAATGCTTTCCCTTTCGTTTTCTCTTTTTCTCCCTTTTCTTTCTCCTTTTCTCCCTCTCCCCCTCACTCAGGTCATTATCAGACTCTGAACATGAAATTAAATTTCTCTCAAACAATACATCCAGCATTGAATTATTTGGTGACCTGATTAAGCCCCCCTTCTGGACTAAGAGTATTTCACCACCCTCCTCCGCTTGTAAAAAGGACCCTTTCTGGACACCATCACTATCCTGATCAGTCTCTTCGACCACAACCTGCTCAAAATTATCACCTGTGTCACCAAGCTGTAACCTCACACCTTTGCCAATTTTATTTCTCCCTTTTTTAGTTCTTTTCTTTTCAAAAGGTATAGTGACATCTTTCTCACCCTCCAGGACGATTCCGGATTCCATCGCCAGGGAGTCTTGGCCTCCTCCATTGTCGCCATCAGGAAAGAGCTCCTGGGCCAATTGTTCCATCCCATCAACAGGGGGAGTCCAGCACCCAAGGGAGTCTATCCTTTCGTTGTCCGCGGAGTTCCCCTTAAGAAAATCCTCCTCGGACATTTCCAGACTTGCTTGCTCGGTCACCTGTACCTTCTTTGTAAGTTTCCCCTCTTTTGGGGTCTCAGAAGATCCTTTGGTATCCTCCTCGCTTGTCTCCTTGTTTTCAGGGACAATCGGTAACTCCTCCTGTGCATTTGCATGCACCTCCTTTTCTTTTTCCTTGAAAACCGCCTCTGGTTGCGGAACTCCGCTTGGAGGCTGTTTCTCTGCGTCTCCTGCATCCATCTCCACATCTAGCAATAAAAGGCTTCCCTTGCCTTGACTTTCCGCATTGGCAGGCTGAATTCCGCCTACAGCTGTATTGGTGGTAGTGGAGTTTCCGCCGCCATGCGGACTTTCAGCCGCAACACCTCCAGAAGAAAGTCTGCTTACCGCTACATTAGCGCCAATGGGGTTTCCGCCTCCATGCGGACTTACAGCCGCATCAGCCTTGGGAAAAAGTCTGCGTTCGGCCTCATCGACGTCTATGGAAATTCCGACTTCAGGCGGAAAAGCAGCCGCGGATGTCACTTCCGCCCGACGGACCGGAAGCTGGTTTGGCGTTGTCGGGCTGCCGCTCTGCAAGCCGGCACCATCTTGAAAAGCCTGCATACGATGCGGGGAGCGTTCCCTGCAACTCTGGGCACTCGTCCCCACTCCCAGCTTTACCCAAGAACCCACATCAGCCACTACAAGTGACCCTGATCTGGGAACCAAGGCTCCACCAGGAGAGGGATCCATGCGGGCATCCGGGGAGGCCGCTGCAGCTCCAGCCACACCACCACCTCCAGGTATTTCAGAGGGGGGCATGCCAGCCACAGCAACAGCAGCACTTGCACCGCCACCCACCGCCTCACTGCGGGCCCCAGTAGCACCCACGCCATCAAGACCCTCAGCAGCAGGGGTAGCAGCACCAGCACCACCAGCACTCACCCAAACACCCGCCGCAGAGCCAGGTACTTGCTTCCCCTCACTCACCAGCGTGTCCTCTTCACTCTGTGTCACATCACCCTCACTTTCCTTCTCCATGGGGTACTCAACCGGCTCACCTTGCCCAGGTGGGATCTGTGACTGGGACAGTTCTTCCTTCATCCATGGAGGCCTCTCTGGGGGGCTGCACTCGTCTTCCACAACGACACAATCTTCCTCTGTGTCGCTATCATCCATGTCAGTCTCAGGTTTGAGCATCTTTTCAAAGCGTTTCTTGTGGCCTAGTTGCTCGGCGAAAGGCCCACCGATTTTTATCAAGTCAGCTAACTTTGCTTTTTGAACTTTGATTTTTCTTTTCAGGTCCAGCAGCTCTTTATCCTGCCACAGGTACTCTGGCTTCCACTTCATCCCATACCTGAACTTGGATCTTGAAAAGCTGTACTTTAGCTGTGCTAGTGTCTCCTCACAGGTTTTTGCAGCTTTCACCCAGGCTATCGCGTTCCCAGCGATGTCCCCTCCAGAGGAGTCCCCTTCATCCCCCAGGTAAGTAGAGGTAGCAGGGGGGGTATGAGCTGGCCGCTCCATGGCTGGAGCGGCCAGTTAGCACAAGACAAGCCCCTGCCCGGCAAGGCCCGGAGCAGGGACTTCAGGTCAAAAGTGCCCAGAAAGAAAGCTCCAAAGTCGGCTTGAAAAGCAGCTTGAAGAGACCCCTCCTGGAAGTCAGGAGCAACACACTCACACTACTGCAGGGAAAGTCCTGTCCTGCTAGTCATTTCACCCAGTCTGCTTCCCTAGTAAAATGATTCAAATGATTCGGTTCAAAGATCCGGATCTTTTCAATGGTCCGATTCAAATGATCCGAATCCTTAAAATGATCCGGACTTCCCATCACTAACCTGGAGCGGCTGCTTTGAGAGCTGCATAACGCAGCTCAATCTGACGTCCAACTTCAACACCACCATGCGTTGCGTTAGGGAAACGTTATGCGACCATAACGTCCCCTAAAACACAATGTCTTGGTGGGAAAGTAGCCTAAGTGAAAAAAAATAATGGGACAATTTTAAAATGTAACTCACTTTTTAATACTTGGTTGCAAATCCTTTGCAGTCAATGACAGCCTGAAGTCTGGAACGCACAGACCTCACCAGACGCTGGGTATCATCCCTGGTGATGCTCTGCCAGGCCTCTACTGCAACTGTCTTCAGTCCCTGCTGCTTCTTGGGGCATTTTATTTATTGTATTTATAAAGCGCCAACATATTACGCAGCGCTGGACATTAGTTTAGGTTACAGACAATATTTAGGGGTGACCTACAGCAATACGACAATACAGGAATACATGCAAACCAGATCACGTAGCACAGTATGAGTACAAGGTAATGTTTAGTCAGTCACTGGAGATAAGGCCAGTTGCGTTCACTCAGATCCATAGTGGCTGGATGGTGTAATGGTTAAGGGCTCTGCCTCTGACACAGGAGACCAGGGGTTGAATCTCGGCTCTGCCTGTTCAGTAAGCCAGCACCTATTCAGTAGGGGACCTTAGGCAAGACTCCCTAACACTGCTACTGCCTATAGAGTGCGTCCTAGTGGCTGCAGCTCTGGCGCTTTGAGTCCGCCAGGAGAAAGGCGCAATATAAATGTTGCTTGTCATAGCATGGGTGCACAGTAATAAAGGTGCGTGGACAGGTAGAAGGCACAAGGAGGAGGACCCTGCCAAAGGTTTACAAGAGGGAGAGGTGGGGACATGAATAGTAGGGGACCAGAGTTCAGCTTCAGTTTTGTCTTCAGCAAATTAAATGCATGCTTAATCAGATTCAGGTCAGGTGACTGACTTGGCCATTGCATAAAATTCCACTTCTTTACCTTCAGAAACTCTTTGGTTGCTTTAGCAGTTTGATTCGGGTCGTTGCTAATCTGCACTGTGAAGCGAAGAGTGTGTGTTTATTATTATTATTATTTTTTTTTTTGCTGCACAGAAAAAAACTGCCTGGGCATTTTTCCCCTAATGCTGTGCAAAGCATGATGGGATTTCTGATGTTGTTGTTCTTGTTCTGCTGTTTTGGTGCAATTTTTTTTTTTTTTACATTTTGAATTTGACATTTGAAGCCTAGTGTGTGCAGCTGGGAGGGGTAATCAGGACACAGGACAGTTGGAACTGTGTCTCATGCTCCCTGTCACCTTTCAACCAAAATGATGGCTGCCCCCATGACAAAGATGGCAGCCCCCATGAATCACAAACATTTGCCTGTTCTTTTAAAACAGGGTGGGTAAGAGATTATATTACCTATCCTAATTAACATAACTAATGTAACTTAATGACAGTATGTTTGTTTAGGCTGAAGTTCCCGATGTACTGGGGGATACCAGATGACTTTCTCCAATCCCTGAAGTGTTAGCTGTGTTGGCTAGCAGTCAGACTGCCTCCTCTGTGACGGGCTGTGGTATAAGTGGTGGCTTTTGACTTGGTCTCCCGCACAGAACTCTGCTGCCACAACATTCCAAGCTACAGCAACCAAAACCTAATCCTCGTTCTGCGTTTTATTTGGGGTGCAGATCACATACTGTATTTTTGATTCTTTGGGGTTATTGAATGGAATTTTCACTTGGAATCCGTTCAGTTCTCCACATTGCTATGGATAACGACTAACATTAGATCAGATCACTTACCTTTTATTTTTGTGCATAAAGTGCAGCTATTCCTCATTGTTCCCAACAGAGACAGTCAGAGGGATGTCACAGCTGATGCCAGTCACTCAGTCTGTCCAGCCGTGGAAAATGAGCACCAGATTCCAGGAATGACAAGTGTCAATTGGGTTATGGCAAATCAAGGGAATTCATTACTTCCTGCATGGTGAATATAAAGACTTGTGCAGTGACCATCTGTTTTGTAGTACATCAGTGTAAAACTTAAGAGACACTTAAAGGGACCCTGTGCAGCACTTAGAATCGAAAAAATTTCACTTACCTGGGGCTTCCTCCAGCCCACCGTATGTCGCGAGGTCCCCCGGTGTCCTGCTGGCGGCTCCAGTTACCGGCGACACCTGGGCCAACTCTTTCTGGATCTTGGCGCTTCGCATCCTTACGGCGGCCGGCGCGACATTCCTGCACATGCGCGTTTTAGTTAAAAAAAATAAATAAAAATCAGTTTAACTCACCTGGGGCTTCTACCAGCCCCCTGCAGTTGTCCAGTGCCCCCGCAATAGCGTCCTGCGCAGAGCGCTATTGTGGACGGGAAAGTGTAGAAGGAGACACGTGGCCAGGCAGGCGCAGTAAGCCTGTCGGCAGACAGTTTAGCCTGCGAGGGCACGAGACGGCTGCAGGGAACTGGTAGACGCCCCAGGTGAGTAAAACTGGTTTTATTTTGTTAAACACCTGTGGCTCTTAAGTGGTTAAAGCAAACCTGTAAGTATAAAATAAAAAAAATCAGATCCTTACCAGAAGCTTCCCACAGCGTACGTATTATAATGCAGCCGGTGGAGTTGGGCGCAGGGTGAGGCGAATGACGTCTTTCCCTGCTGCCGCTCAAATGTCTGGAGGCGTTACCTACTATTCCACCTCCAAGTTGTAGCAACTTGGAGGGAGGAGTAATTTGGGGTGCGGTGATGGGTGGAGCCCAGAATGACGCATGCGCAGGGTTGCGCACTGTAGCATTAATGCTATAGCGGTGCTCAGCTTCTGTGCCAAACTAACTTTTTCTCTAGACCACTGCTGGCGCCGAACTCCCATCTGTGACCGAGCAAAGCCGCAGCGCACAGGACGCCTGCGCAGCAGCACAGAGCAGCTTGGGCTTGACTCTTTCTGCTGAGCTACAACAGATGCATGCTATGCTGCGCAGATGTGTGGTGTGCTGTGCCCGCCCAGGGCACCTGGTGGAAGCATCTGGCAATAATATATTCACAGTGATGGCTAACCTTGGCACTTCAGCTGTGACAAAACTACAAATCCCATCATGCCTCTGCCTCCCTGAGTTATGCTTAGAGCTGTCAGAGTATTGCAATGCCTCATGGTACTTGTAGTTCCACCACAGCTGGAGTGCCAAGGTTAGCCATTACTACACTAGATGGTCACCAAGATGCATATTATTTCAGCCTGTATGCCGAACGAAACTGGGCCAATGAAATCACTTTTTATTTTGATTGGCCCAATTTCCAAGTGCATACAATTAGCATTTTAGTGATGAACACCAGCTCACTGCACTATTTCTAATCAGGGCCAGATTTGTACTTTTTACCGCACAAGGCCCACTATCACCAGCTGCCACCAGATGAAAAGCGTCCTAACCCCCAATCCCCCCCCCCCTCCCCAAAAACACTGCAGGGATTAGAGTGTAAGCTTCTTGGCGAGCGGCACATTCAGTGAGTGACAGGCAGCTCAGAGATCACAGTGTCAGTTCGCTGCCCCTTCTTCCCCCAAGTGTCAGATCCGGCTGTTGGTAGCTGCCCACCGCTAAGTGCAAACTGTAGCAGGATAAAAGTTCGGCAGACTGTTACTGCCACACCCCGCCCCTTGCTTTCCTGGCGCCCTAGGTCATCGGCCTTTGTTGCCTTCCCTGAAATCTGGCCATGTGTAATACATGCCTCCAGTGACTCCTCACCTCTAGCTAGCAAATTTCAGCAACTGTCCATCCTGGATTAAACTCTGGCCTGTGCACCAATGCAGAGGCAGCAGCATGGTCACAACCTGGACGTGCCAGTGAGGTACTTCACAGGGACCTTATGTTGAACTATTATGAATATTTTAGTGCATAATGTGGCAACTGCTTATATGTTGTTACAATGGCTAAATGTGACTCACAGGAGGAAGGAGAGGGCTATGGAGGCTGCCATATGCATTTCCTTTTAACCATTTGGGGACCGGCTGCCTAACCCCCCTTAACCTCCTTAGCGGTAACCCCGTGTGCGACACGGGGTAAGCCGCCGGAGGGTGCCGCTCAGGCCCTGCTGGGCCGATTTACTTAATTTTTTTTTTGCTAGCTGCGCCAGCACCCCGATCGCCGCTATCCGGTGCGGCGCGCGACCCCCCCCAGACCCCGAGCGCTGCCTGGCCAATCAGTGCCAGGCAGCGCCGAGGGGTGGATCGGGTCTACCAATGACGTCCCGACGTCGCTGACGTCATTCCGCCCCGTCGCCATGGCGACGGGGGAAGCCCTCCAGGAAATCGCGTTCTTTGAACGGGATTTCCTGATCGCCTATCGCCGGAGGCGATCGGCGGGGCTGGGGGGATGCCGCTGAGCAGCGGCTATCATGTAGCGAGCCCTCGGCTCGCTACATGATTTAAAAAAAAAATAATAATTAAAAAAAAACTGCTGCGCTGCCCCCTGGCGGTATTTTTCATACCGCCAAGGGGGTTAAAGAAACTAATAAAATTTTCAGCCTTATTTCTTCTATCCTATAAGTTCCTATACCTGTTCTAATGTGGTCTGTCTTACTGCAGCCTTTCCTGGTTGCACTGTGGCTGTAATATCTCTGTTATATAATCTAATCTTTCCTTTGTCAGCTTTGTCAGGCTCAGGCACGAATGTGCTGCTTTGCTTGCGATAGGATAGAAGTTATACACACCCTCTCCATGCCCCCTGCAGGCTCTGTGTGAGTCACAGACTGAGCTCCTCTCAGCCTATCACACTCTGCTTAGCAGCCATGTCTTTTGTTTGTAAACACTGCCTTAAAATGGCAATTACAAGCCAGGATTGCAGCAGGGAGTGGCAGAAACAGCACAAAGGAGAGGAGAACATAATGAACAGAATGGTATGCTTTTTATTGTAAGAATTTTAGAGTACAGATTCTCTTTAAAGAGGAACTGTTGCGAAAATCTTAAAATTTAAAACACATACAAATAAGTACATTTAATTAAAGGGGCACTATTGCAAAAAAAAAAAAAAAAAAATGTGCAAACAGACAAATAAGACGTTTTTTCCAGAGTAAAATGAGCCATAAATTACTTTTCTCCTATGTTCCTGTCACTTACAATAAGAAGTAGAAATCTGTCATTACCGACTTGGACTAGCCCATCTTCTCATAGGGGGGTTCTCTTTATTTTTAAAAGCACTTGGTGAATGGCAGTTGCTCCTTCTAACTGCCAAAATAGTGTACAGCGAGCAGGGAGGCTGGCCATCATCTTTGTATAAATCTTTTTCAGAGATTGGCCTCAATTCACTAAGCTTATCTCCTGTCTTTAATAACGTTTCTAGAGTTGTTACCATGGTGATAAGGCATGTAGTATTCAGGCAACATTTTACCTCAGGCAAACCTAAAGTTAACTCTTCTGTCTTTAAGTTAACTCTTCAATCCTTAAAATAACTCCAGAGTTAAAGACAGGCTGTTCATTAACTGCGTCTGAAAATAACTACAGAGGAGGTAAATTAACTACAGAGGAGGTAACTTAAGGAATGAAGAGATAAGATAACTCTCACTGTGTGGAGGTAAATTTTCTCTTGCCTTATTATCTCCAGCATGATCTTAGTGAATTAAGGCCAATGTCTTTACAAAGAATTATGCTGGGAATACACGGTTCGTTTTTGCCTTCGTTTAAACCTTCGATTCGTTCGGTAAACGAATCGAGTGTTGAAAACGTATGTGAAAATAGTCATAATCTCATTATAGTTTCGATTAATAGACCCCAAAAACGAACGACTAGTGATCGAACATGTTTGATATTATCTCTCTTTATCCATCTAATCGAGCCATTGGTAGGCTTGATGGCTGTTCAGATCGATTATATATTCGTTTATGCTAGTCCGTCCCTGTAAAAAGGGATTTTCGTTTCGTTTCTTTGCAGCCTTCGATCATTGGAAAAACGAAACCATCAGAATCGGAAAAAAAAACGAAACCGTGGGTGGTGATATTAACCGTATGACTGATTATTTCGGGATCGAAAAGGACAAAAGGCACAATCGAAACGAAGGTTTAAACGAAGGCAAAAACGAACCGTGTATTCCCAGCATAAAGGCCATGCTGAGACTCCCCTATGGAGAGATGAACTAACCCAAAACCTGTCGCTTCTGTAAGATTTCTACTACTTACTGTAAGTGACAGCAACATAGGAGAAAAGTAATTTATGGCTCATTTTACTCTGGGAGAAATGTACTTCTTATTTGTACGCGTGTTAAATTTTAAGACAGTTCCTCTTTAAGTACCAGGCGATTTTGCATGGGGGGGGGGGGGGGTTTGGGGATCCCCACTGTGGCACTTTAACCTTTTGAGGACCCTGGGCTTAAACCCCCCTGGTGACCAGGCTATTTTTTTTTTTTTTACAAAATTGTAGCTTTAGGGCTCTTTCACAGTAAGACGTTGCGTTTGATGCGACGTTAAGGTCGCATAACGTGCCCCTAACGCAACGCATGTTAGTTTTGAAGTTGGACGTTATATTGAACTGCGTTAGGAGTCTCTTGATGCATACTTTTCATCGCATACTGGTAGAACGAAAACGGCGCATGCGTCACATTTTTAAAAAAATCTAAAACATTACTGAGTATGTGCAAACAGTCCAACGTAGCTAATAACGCAGACAATGCACAGCAGGCAGCACTTTCTAAATATTGCTACACGTTACACACAATGCAGCGTGAGCACTGTGAATGTCACACAGACTTTGTGCTGCTGTGCGTTAGTCTGCGTTATTACTTTCTATAACATGCGACTAACGTCTGTGAAAGCAGCCTCAAGGGCTCATGCTGCAGGGCCGCACAACTCAGCACGCGAGTGATTTCTCCCCCCCCCCCCCCCCTCCCCACCACCAGAGCTCTCTGGTGAGGGTCTGTTTGCTTCCCCACTATTTTAATATAAATATTTAATTTATAAATTTTGCCTTTTTTTTTTTTAACTATTTATTCCCCAGCCCTCCCTTCCCCTGCCAGCCAATCACCGTGGTCAGCTGTCATTTGCTTCAGCCTATGACAGCCGATCACTGCAGTGCCTCCCAAGGGGACAGCCGTGTCCCTAGTACAGCGATGCCTTAGATCGCAGCGCTGTACAAAGTAAATAGATGGCAGTTTCGCCGACTTGACACCAATTGGCGTTAGGCGGTTCTGGGGCTGCCGCGCCCATCGGTGTTACGCGGCCGTGGGGGGTTAAACGTAGGAATTATGCGCAGTACACCCTGCAAATTCCTGTCAGATTCACTGATCAAATCGATAAATGATACAATTTCATTTCCTATTGTTTTTCTGATAGATTTTGTACAGAAACTATCATGAAATCGATCAGAATAACAAATTTGAAAACCGATCAGACCTGTTGGAAATTATCGCTTCGACCCATCACGGGAAACTGGATAGTGTGTACCAGGCATTAAAGCACACCGGACCCGAAGCAAAGCTACCGTAGGCCTGGAACCCACTAGGAGCACTTTTCTGAGTGCTTTGTGAGTTGCAAAGCTCTTGCTAATGTAATGCTATGGGTGTGATCCCACTTGAGTGATGTGATTTTATAAAAATCCCCCATAGCATTGCATTAGCAAGAGCTTTTTGAAATCGGTAGCGCTTAGAAAAGGCTGCTGGTGGGTTTGAGCCCTAAGGAGTGAGCAAAGCGGTTATTGCTGGATTAACATCCCTCTGCATTGTCCATTCCTCTTATTCCTCCCAGTCCCCATATCCAAGCTTTGGAAAATCTGACTTTAGGCGCAAGTTAAATTTTAGTAATTCTGACATGGCCATTAAATTGCACTTCCTGAAAATCCTGATTGGCCCAATACCAAGCTGCAAAAACATCAGTGAAAACACAAGCATGAAAAGTGTGCACAAGTCAGACTACTCCGCATCTCTGACAGAGATCAATCAGCATTGAACTAAATTATTAAATTAGAATTCATTTCAAATTCATTCATTACGCTAAATTTTATTGCTCTACTTAAATTCTCTAAACCGTAAGACAATAATTGTTACTTAGAGATCATATCTCAACAGCAATTATGTGCATCTGTATGTTAAAATACCGTATATACTCGCATATATGCCGAATTTTTGGGACCAAAAAAAGTGGCCCAAAAGTTGGGGTCTAGGCTTATATGCGAGTCTCAAGATGGTAGCGACCCCCCTGCATGCAAAAACTACCGCAATAGGTGTCACCGATACAATATATGCGGTAGCTGGTTCCTGATTCCCTGCATGTCTGTCATATGCAATGTTGTGCGGTTGTATGTAGCGATGGTTAATGGCTATGTCCCCCCCCCCTGCCCTTCTCCCCAGAGCTGAGCGGCATGCGTACCTAATGCCTGTGTCCCTCTGACAAGTGTCCGCACGGCATCAGGAGAACGGCTGGTACTTCTCCTGCTCACTGATCCGTGCCGCTCTCTTCACTTCCCTGCGCAGTCTCATTTCTATGACGCCATCTAGTGGCGCCTCATCACATGCACTGCTACCAGCGTCAGAGATGAAGCTGCGACTGAGGCTAGGGCAGGCATGGGCAAACTTGGCACTCCAGCTGTTACGGAATCTACAAGTCCCACAATGCATTTGCCTTTATGAGTCATGACTGCGGCTGTCAGACTCCTGCAATGCATTGTGGGACGTGTTGTTCCGTAACAGCTGGAGGGCCAAGTTTGCCCATGCCTGGGCTAGAGGGATCCTAACATGGTGCAGACGGGAAAAAAAGAAGCACGAGCCGTTCCAGAGGACACATGCATCAGATATGCATTCCGCTCAGCTCTGGAATGGGAGGGTAGGAGGCACGGGACACAGCCATCACTACATACACCCTCACATGCACTGCACATGACAGGCAGGCAGGGAAACAGACACAGGCGCTTTGGGTTGGCACAGCCAGAGCTATATATTTGGGGACAGCCATCAACCCACATCCCTGGACCCACAGCCCACATCCCTGGCCTGGACCCACAAACAGCCCACATCCCTGGACCTACAAACAGCCTAAATCACTGGACCCACAAACAGCCCACATCCCTGGACCCACAAACCACCTACATCCCTGGACACAGCCCACATCCCTGGCCTGGACCCACAGCCTAAATCCCTGGACCACAAACAGCCCACATCCCTGGAACCACAGCCCTCATCCCTGGACCCACAAACAGCCCACATCCCTGGACCCTCAGCCATCACCCCACAGTCCTAAACCCACAGCTATCACCCTAGTCACAGATCTATATCACACCCTGGGATCTATATCACACATGCGAGTCAATCATGTTTTCCTGGTTTCGAAGGTAAAAGTTGGGGGGGGTCGGCTTATATGCGAGTATATACGGTAATGTCATGTGACTCATCTATCAATTTTTTATTTATTGTTTCAATATGTGAGTTTATGGTTCTTTTTATACTGAGGAGTTCTCTGTACTGTTCTAGGCATTCTTATTGGCCTGAGGAAGCGGTCTCAGTCCCGCAAAACGCGTTGCCTGTACCAAATAATCTTTTAAGTTACAATGATTGTCATTCTGCTAAGACACCTCATTACCTTTTTCGTTTTTAAACTGATTTTTAGAAGCTTTTATCCAACCAGGGCGCCTCTTCCCTCTAATGTACTTAGCATCTCGCTTTCCATCTCTATCCAGCACCTCTGTATGCAAAGAACCACGCTCAGACTTTTATTTTTATTTTTTCAATTTATTTACGAACATTATCTCTGAGGGACAACAGCGTTTCTGGGCTTCTCTCTGTACATGCAGTTGTAGAAAATAACATTTGTGTTGTATTTTTGCAGGAACTTGTATACAGCTGAATGATAGAACCGCAAGAAAGGGGGCAGCTAAAGGCGCCGGCAGCACCAGCGCTGCCAAATAATATGTACACAACAAGTGGGGGAAAACAACAAAAAAAACATGGCTGCTGCATCCACCCACAAGTGAACTGTTACAAAGGGGGAGGAGCCATCTGCTGGACCCCTAATATACACATATGTACAATGTCTGGTAGGAGCAATACAGGAGGAAATATACAGTCCACATAGCACAGGTGAGCGAGGAGGACACAGCTGTGTTCACAGCAAAATAAATAAAATAAAAAAAATAAGGGGGTTGTCAGAGTTTGATTTCTGGACCTTGGAACGGGACTGCCCTGGACATGAACAAGCAGCTTAAAAAGGTCTTAATATTTATGTATGTCCTTAAAGGGATACTGTAGGTGGGTCAGGGGAAAATGAGTTGAACTTACCCGGGGCTTCTAATGGTCCCCCACAGACATCCTGTGCCCGTGCAGCCACTCACCGATGCTCCGGCCCCGCCTCCAGTTCACTTCTGGAATTTCTGACTTTAAAGTCTGAAAACCACTGCGCCTGCGTTGCCGTGTCCTCGATCATCAAGAGCGCACAGAGCAGGCCCAGTATGGCCTGTGTCTGCGCAGTACACTCCTGGTGACATCAGCGGGAGCGAGGACACGGCAACGCAGGCGCAGTGGTTTTCAGACTTTAAAGTCAGAAATTCCAGAAGTGAACTGGAGGCGGGGCCAGAGCATCGGTGAGTGGCTGCGCCAACACAGGATGTCTGCGGGGGACCATTAGAAGCCCCGGGTAAGTTCAGCTCATTTTCCCCCCGACCCCCCTACAGTATCCCTTTAATATTAAAGTATGTCTTTAGCCAATAGCGCAATCTTTATATAAAAGAAATGAAAACGTTAGGTTTCTGTATTACCCAAAACATTAACCGTCCACAGATGGACTGGATGGGGAAATCCACCTATTCATAAACTGGCAGAGGAAAAGGAGCTTGAAAACTGTTAAATGAAATGGTTTTAGCAGGATCTGTAGCACATAGCAGAATACAATGCGGAGCTTGGCTTTTCTTCACCTGCACCACCACCAGTGAATGTCAATCAGATACTCATTTTTTTTAAATTTGATGTGAAGTCGGTATGCAGCTTGGGATTGTGCCAAATCAAATCAGCAACGGATTGGTCCAATTTCTATTGCAAACCATTTGACATTTGCAATTTACTGACCCCTCCCACCAACACTATGACAGTAGTCAGCAGTGCTCAGTAGGGATTGGTCAATGAGATGCAAAGTTATGCAAATTTTGTATGTAAAATGATGTGGCATGAAAATGGACCAATGTAATCCCACCAAGGTTTGATGGGTCTATTTTTAAGTCACATTTACATAGATATTTGCATAATCCTGCATCAACTCAGCATTATTTGCATCTCATTAACTATCCTTCGTGCTCAGTGTCCCAGAGTGATCAGCTCTCTTGGTCGGCGTTTCCCTGAGCTGGAACGGATGCTGCAAGGAACCCTGAAAGATGGCGCTACTGTAAGTCTCAAACTGAACGCTAGTGTGCAATGGCTGGAAAAGCGGAACTCCCCTTCTATGAGATATTGCTAAAATTGACCACATTTATCACGTTTTAGACTTCGGCAGAAGTTCTTCTTACATTTCCTGTATCAGTTTATAAATAAGTGAACCGGGGAAGAGCCAGAAAAACTGGCATTAACCAGCAGTGAAGGACTGGCAGCCACCATCAGCCTACAGCAGACAAATTCCTCAGCTAAGGGCCCCAGTGAGAACGGGCCCTAAAGAGCCAGTATTTTGGGATGCTGTCTGTAAGCGGATACCGCCATCTTCCAAGGATGGCACCCTAAAACATGGAAAGAGGGGGACAGTGACATTCATGTGGCTCCCAGTCACCTAAACACAGAAGTCATTTTATGGGCTAAACAAACAGGAGACAATGCTGGAAAGTCAGGACATCACATAATTGCAGCATTCCTAACAGCCATGATCTGTTCAGCTTATAAAATGTGACCACTGATAGATAATATTACCGTCGTACAAAACTGAAAACATCGTGAGCAAAACAACCTTACAGCCATATCTTTACAGCTGACCAGCAAGAACATGAGCCTAGCAGTGAGAGCGCAGTCAGTAACCCACCGCTGGCCTCCAGACACGATATTTATCAGCCTGTCTTATACAATAGCGCTAACAGGAAGGTAAACCGCCTGCTCGGGTGTGCACAGATGTCTGTGTGAGTATGCTAGACATCTGCGACATATACTTCACACAGTAATATGAAGTATAAATCATATGGAATCATTTGCAGAGAGCCCCTTTTATCCCATACAGTTAGGGTTAGATGTTAATGTGAATTCACCTCCTACATTCCCGTAACGTAAGCACTGGCTGACAGGTTTCGCAGCGCGCAAGGCTGCTTCATCAGAGGCTATGAGATAGAAGTATTCCTACATTATCCATTTGTCTGAATGCATACATTCAGTGGACATATCCTGGTCACTGGAGATGTATAGATTGAATCAGGTGGATGTAATGCCATTAGAGGCAAAGCTTAAATCCTACAAGTCAACCTGAGGTAGACCCCGGCATACATGACCAGAAAAAAAGATTCCATTCAGGGCACACAAGATTTTTCCACATTAGATTTACAATTTTTTGTCATACATGCTCCTTTAATGCTAAATTTAAAATATGTGTAAACGTATACAAAGAAGAAGTATGGTTTTTCCCCAGAGTAAAATGAGCCATAAATTACTTCTCTCCTATGTTGCTGTCACTTACAGTAGGTATTAGAAATCTACAGAACTAACAGGTTTTGGACTAGTCCATCTTTTCATGGGGGATTCTCAGCGAGGCTTTTATTCTTTATAAAGACATTCCCTAAAAAGGATTTAAACAATGATGCTGGCCAGCCTCCCTGCTTGCTGCACACTTTCTTGCCAGTTGGACAGAGCAACTGCCATTAAGTGCTTTTGAAAATAAACAAAACCTTGAGAATCCACCATGAGAAGATAGGCTAGTCCAAAACCTGTTGGTTCTGTCAGATTTCTACCACCTACTGTAAGTGACAGCAACATAGGAGAAAAGTAATTTATGGCTCATTTTACGCTGGAAGAAATGTAGTTCTTATTTGCACATATTTTCAATTTTACAATTTTTCTCCATACTGCCCCTTTAAGGATCTAAACATCCCCTCCCCCATCTTGTGAGCTTTGATGGCATTCGGTCCACCTGAGTCTATACAGTATATAGATCATTAGTGAAAAGGATAAGTTTATGGCAAGCGTGGCCTGTCCAGACAGTAGGGATATATATATATATAGGAATATTTATACTTACCATCCCCTGATGAAAAAAAGGATCAAGGTGAAATGCGGCCCGAGGCAAGCTGCTAGCCACACGAGGGGGTTTGGTCATTTTGCTAAGGGGACCCATGGGTTGTAGCTGCATCCCTCCTCAAACTGACAACGTTTCATCCAGAAACTGTCACCAACTGCTTCTCCGGTCGGGAAGGAAATGTGCTGCTGCTGTTTTCCTGCTTACAATGGTACATTTGTGGAGCTCTGGAGGGCCACATAAAATCTTGAGGAGGGCCACATTTGGCCCATGGCCCTTATGTTTGACATCCGAGGCTTACACTGTGCTGAAATGTATACGCCGTGAACGCTGTATGAATTCCCACGCAACAGGCTTTTATGGCTACTGATGTTCATAATCTGTCTTGACAAACATGACTTCAGAGGATAATTATTATTGATACGTTAATATCTATTATAAGTGATGTTTTATTTTGTGGATTAACTACAGTTACCACTGTTTCCCCAAGCATACCACGTGTATGGGGCAGCAGTCTGACATTTACATTCTCATCTGTAGATTAGGCCATCAGAGAGATGCAAAGAATGTCGACTTGCATACTGATTTCATGCAGCTTAGTACTGGGCACATAAAAGCTTTTACCCAATTCCAAGGGGCACACAAGGGGGTGGGGTATGCTGGCAAATACTTAGGTTTTGCAGAAAACTACAAGATAGCTGAATTCTGGGCTATCCTCCAGTCACTAGAGGGCGCAGGATCTTTCCTACTCCTATAGAGGCTGAAGTGGTGAGCCGCCAGAACACCGGCCACCCTGCGGGAACCGGTACAGAATATCGGACCGGTATAGAGTACGAGGGATGCTAAATGAGCC
The DNA here is from genome assembly GCF_040937935.1 of Hyperolius riggenbachi. Lineage (NCBI taxonomy): Eukaryota > Metazoa > Chordata > Amphibia > Anura > Hyperoliidae > Hyperolius > Hyperolius riggenbachi. The sequence goes on from NC_090656.1 coordinate 12,702,589, forward strand.
CTTTACCGGAACTTAGGATGACAATGCAATGTCGCCTGCCTGGAGGGTAACAGCAGCTATTTACAGATGACTAAACAAGAGGAGTAAGTGGAGAATTGTACCCTCACCCCCGCGGCATTCTGATACCTGCTCAGAAGCCTGGAGGTGTCCGGTAACCATTGTCTGCGGCATTAGGGCTATACTGAAGGGATGTACAAATCTGGGGACCTACGATGTAACGAGACGAGAAGGTCAGCTGGCCTGGAATGTAACGAAAAGCCTCATAGCTAATGGAAACAAAAGCCAGTCCTACAACAAGAAGTAAATACAAAACAGAAATACGTGTGCAGGTGAATAGACTGAACAGAGCACAAACTAGACGTCTTTACTGGGGGACAAGTCAGATCAGCGAAGGTGACAGGACACAACCGTCCAGCGTTGTAATTAAGGGCCATTATGTTTCCATAGTGACACTAGGTTTACTGTAATCAGAACAGAATACTGAACATGGTTTTCAAAAAGAGAAACAACAACTTGAGCTAAAAAGATAACCCCTAATGTAACTAGGCCTCCACAGACCAAACAGGCCCAACATAATCTGGTGTCTTAACTTGGATAGATCATGAGATCTGAACTGGATGACATCCCAGTAGACGGTACTTATACAGTGTGACTAAGAATCCGAGCTTTCCACTCCTGCTCTCCAGCTTCTCAGGGAAAACAAGACTGATTTAATGCCTCACTGAGCGATGACTCGATACCTCTGCTGCGTGACACACATTGAAGGATCTTATTCTGGGGAGGCTCAGAGGTTGGGCTTGAGAAGGAATTCTGAGGAGATGCCTCAGGAGTTGGCCAACTATTGGGGAGATGACTCTGGAGGCATCAGGTGTTGGGTTCATACAAGGAAGAGCTGTAGGAGGGCTCAGGGAGTGGCCACAGATTGGGGAGACTCTTCTGGAGTCAGGGGTTGGGTACCCATTTGTAAGTTGCCTCAGGAAAGGGCGTGGCACAGAGGTTGATCCTGTGCAGGAATAATGGAGAGGTACCTCAGGGGTGGGCACATACTGGAACACTTCTGAGGGCCTCAGAGGCTGGGCACATTGGGGAATGCTTGGAGGTTGGGCCGGATCAGGAACATTGATGTGGTTAATGTAAAAGACTCCGTTAATAAAGCCTTCATAATCCTCTGAACAATCTATTGATGGGTTTAGCACGGATCAGCTTGCAGAAATTCTAAGCAGAGCTTACTATGTTACTGTCAGTCACAAGAACCTCAGTGAAGACAAGATGGTGGCTCCCTTCATCTCAATGTGAAAAAAGGAAGCAGCAGCGAATGCAAGCGATATGCCCCACCCACAAACACCAGGGGTCAATCCTCACCGGGGTCATATCAATCCATAGCGGGGCTTCTAAAAAAAACACATGAATTATTAGTTGTGGGATTACAGCCATGTGCAGCTCCCACAGAACTTCTCTAGGCTGTCCTGGAATTTAGAAAACTACTTGCTATACATGCTGCAACCATACAAATGCCAATTCACTGACCAGCCTGGGCCATGGTGCGATATGACCCCGGTGAGGAGTACTAACCTCTTTACACCTAGAGTCCCCAATTTATTTTGGTTGAAATAACACTAGAAGGGCTCAAGCAACTTGGACTGGAAAACATTTCTGTTCTCAGGTAAAAGATTTCTCACCTGGATTAGATCAGAACATAGTGGGGAGTGCCCATAAAACAGGAGCGAGGGGCTGCAGCAGTTTGTAGTGAGGATCTTCAGAAGCAAATCTGGGACTGCCGGGAAAACAAAATCTGAAATGGCATTCAAGTGCTGCAATCTTACAGCTGTCATTTCTCTAAGCCTTCAGCATCCCCCCTATAACCTGCTAGAATCCAGGTGAGGGGCATAGTCATTTAATAACAATTGGTTCAGGGAAAAAAGGCGAATCCAGTCCAGGTTCATTTGGTCACTTAGATTTTCCACACTTGGCCAACTCCAAAGATAAATGCAGGCTAGGTTTGCAGATCGTCTGTCCCAATGATTTTCACCCCAGGAGAAGTTCCTGAGTAGGCGGCGGGCCTGCAAAATAAAAAGCTACAATCCTCTACACAGCTGAATGGCCTGAGACCGGCATTTCCTCTTGGGAAGTCTGTTTCAGACGCAGAACATGAAGGAAGGGGGGGCTGGGGTGAGCTTCCTGCCACTGAGAACACTAACCTGAGTTTCCAAGATTTACTCCTCCAATAAGGTGAAGTCCTCGACCTCTACACCACAAACGCTCTGCACTGACTGGGGCGCAATCACAAGTAGGAAGCGTCACGACAGATCACTACCGGCACCTACAGCGCTGAATCAAGCTTTGTAAATACAACAGCTCTAGGAGTACCGAAACGGCACAAAAACAACCAAAAACTCTTCACCTTGTCTGTATAGAACGATTAACAAAAAAACGGACTACTGCGCATTAACCCTTAACTGCTGGAAGCTGAAGAGATGTCCCCCTGTCAGCGGGCGCAGGGACCGTTACCGTCTGTTCGGCATGGACAAAACTCAAAATTCACATATGGAGACAAGTATAGCAAAATACTGAACATAACAGGACTTTTTTTTTTTTGGCCCATCGGTTTACCCAAAAACTCCCACAAAACCAACTCTTCAAAGAAGGTGCTGCCTAGTTGTGAACTATATATATATTACAAAGTTTTCTTAAATTTATTTCTTTACACAAAACTGAAGTGATGTTACAGTACATAAGTTATTTACAACTGTGCAGTAATGTGTTTGCAAAATAATTTATCTGGAAGGCAGCAAAGTACATCGGGTAATGTGTATAAAAAACTGTACAGAATTTACCAGATACTTTTTTTTGTCTTTTTTTGTTTTGTTTTTTTTCATACATATAGGAGTATTGGCTCTGTAGTGTTTCAAGTTAAAGTCCTTCTCTGAAAGAGAAACAAAATGCCCGAGATTTGAAGGTGGAGGGGAAAGGTGTGAGCTTCTCCTGGGTGCGGTCTCCGGAGGAGGCGGCGAGGATCCCGGGGGAAGGTGTGAGCTTCTCCTGGGTGCGGTCGCCGGAGGAGGCGGCGAGGATCCCGGGGGAAGGTGTGAGCTTCTCCTGGGTGCGGTCGCAGGAGGAGGCGGCGAGGATCCCAAACGAGAATGAGCCTCATGCAGGATGGACCAGAAAGAAAAACCGATGGAGGAGAACAAACCATCTCTTGCTTTGCAAGGTGGGCCAAGCAATGGTTGGCCGAAACGCTTTCGTTTTCTCCTTTTTATACGTCATCGCCTCATCACACCTTGACCCCGACGAGGTGGAACGAAATAAAGCCAGAGGATGGGGGGAAAAAAAAAAGTTCTTTTGAAGATGATAAATCGTTGAATCAGCAACTAAACGGTGAGTGGGAAACGTTGTTTCTCAATGCAGCTGTGCAGGCAGAGTCTGCGCTCTTCGTAGCCAAGGGGGCCGGCCCTTGCCAGGTATGAGTTACTGGAAAAAAATAAAAATAAACGCAAAATGTCCATCTTGTCATGCTGGCAAGAGCACAAAGTCATCGTTAACGTCCACCATTGGCACGTAGAAAGAGGGGACCTCGTTGACGCACAAGGACTTGTGGCCGCTGGGATCCAACTCCTGCATCTTCAACTGCCATTCCATTCGCTGTACGGCATTCAAGGCGGCTGCTTCATGCTGCTGTCTCATCAACACACACGTCTGCCAGGGACAAAGAGAGTCATCAGTGAGATACACAAACCAGGAGCAGGGTGTCATCAGAGAGAAGTACTAGTGTGCAAGGATTGGGCAGCTCCCTGTCGGCGTGTTTCTACAAGCCTGTCTAGCACTGTCCTCCCCTTGGGAGCATGCTGCAGACGTCCCACTGTGCTATATAGACCTAGCTGAGGGACACACCCAAGACCAGTGGCGCCGGGCAATGATCGGTACCTGATACCTTGAGTGGCATAGCAGGGCAGAAGCTGACAGACGCATCGCTAGTCTGCAGGCTATAAACATGTTCTGTTGCTAAGTTCTAGAGAAGCATCGCGGGAGTAACTTTACCGCGAAGCTGGGAGAACAATGCTCTTGGCTGTTGCTCAGCTGAAGCGATCCACCAGGATAAATTGCTGGCCTAGCGGGCAAGAAGAGTTGGGGCTGCCGCACACATGCTGGATTCTCAGCAGAGACGGACGTTATAGTCTGCCTCGGAAGAGTTTCATCTAGCTTGTGAATGGAGCTTAGACTCTGGGTTGATGTTGGGTCTACTGGGATTCTCTCTGCAGTGCGCTCTCCAAGGACGGACAACACCAGACAACCGCCACATCACACTGTGCTCTGCAGGTCTGGCTGAAGGAGCTGCAGACTCTGGGATGCAAGTGGTTATCACATCTTTGGCTGATGTAGTTCTCCCTTAGGACACACTGCAGAAATCCCGCATACCATGCTGGACTCTTTAGGTCTGACTAAGGGCATGGTGTGAAATTGGTGGCTAAATACACTTGACTCAAAAGCTCCCATTTAATAAATTATTCAATGTGGCTCCATTTCATGGTGACAGTTTATACTCGCACGGTTAATATCTGCTCAATAACTGCTCCCTTATCAGCCAGCATGATACAGGATGGAAGGGCACAGGGTGTCAGATCCCTCACTTCATACTAAGGTCTAGCAATACATCTGGCTGGAATGAATGGACCACTATCCTGAAAAAAAAGTAGGCAGTTAAAATGCGACAGAACCGACCAGTCCATCTCCTCATGGGGGATTCTCATGGTTTTCTTTGTTTTCAACAGCATTCCTGAACAGCAGTTTAAAAGCCAAAATAGCAAGATACCAGGCCAGCCTCCCTACTCACTTGCACACTATTTTATCAGTTAGACTTCGCAACAGCTGCTCAGGAAAACAAAGAAAACCTTGAAAATCCCCCATGAGGAAATGGACTGGCCCAAAACCTGTTGGTTCTGTCACATTTTAAAGGAAAGGTTCAGGGAGGGTGGGCAAAAAATAAAAATCAAATTCCACTTACCTGGGGCTTCCTCCAGCCCGTGGCAGGCAGGAGGTGCCCTCGTCGCCGCTCCGCAGGCTCCCGGTGGTCTCCGGTGGCGCGCCCGACCTGGCCAGGCCGGCTGCCAGGTCGGGCTCTTCTGCGCTCCAAGGCCCAGAACTTCTGCGTCCCACGCCGGCGCTCTGACGTCATCGGACGTCCTCCGGGCTCTACTGCGCGTGCGCAGTAGTTCTGCGCATGCGCAGTAGAGCCCGGAGGACGTCCGATGACGTCAGAGCGCCGGCGTGGGACGCAGAAGTTCCGGGCCTTGGAGCGCAGAAGAGCCCGACCTGGCAGCCGGCCTGGCCAGGTCGGGCGCGCCACCGGAGACCACCGGGAGCCTGCGGAGCGGCGGCGAGGGCACCTCCTGCCTGCCACGGGCTGGAGGAAGCCCCAGGTAAGTGGAATTTGATTTTTATTTTTTACCCACCCTCCCTGAACCTTCCCTTTAACTGCTATTTTTTTCATGATAGTGATCCTTTGAGGCAGGGAACACACTTGACTGTTTTCGTACGCGTTTTCTGCACAGAAAAACTGAGAACTCATGTTAATCAATGGGCTAAGCGAGCTTGCAACGAGATAGAAGGTGCCTGGCTCTTCTACTGCCCACATATGCTATTGCTCCGTTGTTATTGCCTGATGAAGTGGGATCAAACCTGCGAAACACGTTGCATATTTGGAGTTCATAAATAAAACATATTGACGGTCTTTACTACAGTCGTTGTGTGTCTACTTGGAGGAGGTAAGTCCACCACTGCCTCCTCCATTTACCAAGAATTTGGGTTTTTAAGCTTATTTAGCTTCCTTTTATCCTCTTGGCGCCTCTGTTCTCCTGCATAATATTGAGTCCACCCTGGGTGGAGGGTTGAACCCCCTTTTTCTCATCTACAGAGAGCGACTTCTTATTCCTGAGTGGGGTCAGGAAAATCTCCCCACCTGCTTTTACAGTGGTTGCCTAATGGTAACCCTGGTTTGTGAGTAATAATATTTACTCTATCTAGTAACCATTTACCAGTACATATTACACTATTGGGGCTCTTGGTGTTCCTTGTTTTTTATCAATGGGCTAATTCACACTTAGTGTGCAGAAAACTGAAAGACAAGTGTGTTCCCTGCCTGAAGCAGCCAACTATGGATCCACTGCAGTAACTGGCAGACAGTGGCAGTTGGTCAGGCTGTATTGCTGGTAGTATAAGTGATACTTACTTTCATCCGGTCATATTTATCATCCACGTCCTGCAGCCAGGACAGGAACTGTCGGGCATTAAATCGATCTCGCACAGATTTGTTCTCATCTCCCTGTGTGTGAAGCAAAGAGCAGGAATTACAAGTCTGTATGGAGCAGCAATTATCACATTATCGGGGCTTCAGCACAAACTACACAATAGCACAGCGATAAGTGACATAATCCTGTAATAACCAGACAGGAGGTACAACTAGGATGGGGAAAACATACAGCTCTATAGTGTCTGCTTGTTGCCATGGCAATGCTAGCAATTGCCAGTTATATGGCATTACCTGCAGAGAGATTTTGCTGTAATATAGGTAGTGGAACAGCACCCAATGGGGAGAGGACGTGTGCTAAGTGGGAGGGACCATTCAACCCTTCCAGGGTCATGCACAGTAAACAAAGTAATCCGACAGCACCACGTCCTTGTAATTATAGCTCTTTATTGTAATAAAAGCAATGAGACTGCCATGGTCAGTGACAGATGCCGTTTCGGACCAACTGTCCTTTCTCAAGCTGTATTTGCTACTCCGTAAGCAGAGCGATGAAGGTCCCTGCTCCCTAAACCTTCTCTGTAAGCAGAAGGATGAAGGTTCCCGCTCCCTAAACCTTCTCTGTAAGCAGAGGGATGAAGGACCCCGCTCCCTAAACCTTCTCTGTAAGCAGAGGGATGAAGGACCCTGCTCCCTAAACCTTCTCTGTAAGCAGAGGGATGAAGGACCCCGCTCCCTAAACCTTCTCTGTAAGCAGAGGGATGAAGGTCCCCGCTCCCTAAACCTTCTCTAAGCAGAGGGATGAAGGTCCCCGCTCCCTAAACCTTCTCTGTAAGCAGAGGGATGAAGGTCCCCGCTCCCTAAACCTTCTCTGTAAGCAGAAGGATGAAGGTTCCCGCTCCCTAAACCTTCTCTGTAAGCAGAGGGATGAAGGTCCCCGCTCCCTAAACCTTCTCTGTAAGCAGAAGGATGAAGGTTCCCGCTCCCTAAACCTTCTCTGTAAGCAGAGGGATGAAGGACCCCGCTCCCTAAACCTTCTCTGTAAGCAGAGGGATGAAGGACCTCGCTCCCTAAACCTTCTCTGTAAGCAGAGGGATGAAGGTCCCCGCTCCCTAAACCTTCTCTGTAAGCAGAGGGATGAAGGTCCCCGCTCCCTAAACCTTCTCTGTAAGCAGAGGGATGAAGGTTCCCGCTCCCTAAACCTTCTCTGTAAGCAGAGGGATGAAGGTCCCCGCTCCCTAAACCTTCTCTGTAAGCAGAGGGATGAAGGTCCTCGCTCCCTAAACCTTCTCTGTAAGCAGAGGGATGAAGGTCCCCGCTCCCTAAACCTTCTCTGTAAGCAGAGGGATGAAGGACCCCGCTCCCTAAACCTTCTCTGTAAGCAGAGGGATGAAGGACCCCGCTCCCTAAACCTTCTCTGTAAGCAGAGGGATGAAGGACCCTGCTCCCTTAACCTTCTCTGTAAGCAGAGGGATGAAGGACCCCGCTCCCTAAACCTTCTCTGTAAGCAGAGGGATGAAGGTCCCCGCTCCCTAAACCTTCTCTGTAAGCAGAGGGATGAAGGTCCCCGCTCCCTAAACCTTCTCTGTAAGCAGAGGGATGAAGGTTCCCGCTCCCTAAACCTTCTCTGTAAGCAGAGGGATGAAGGTTCCCGCTCCCTAAACCTTCTCTGTAAGCAGAGGGATGAAGGACCCCGCTCCCTAAACCTTCTCTGTAAGCAGAGGGATGAAGGTCCCCGCTCCCTAAACCTTCTCTGTAAGCAGAGGGATGAAGGACCCTGCTCCCTAAACCTTCTCTGTAAGCAGAGGGATGAAGGACCCCGCTCCCTAAACCTTCTCTGTAAGCAGAGGGATGAAGGTCCCCGCTCCCTAAACCTTCTCTGTAAGCAGAGGGATGAAGGTCCCCACTCCCTAAACCTTCTCTGTAAGCAGAGGGATGAAGGTTCCCGCTCCCTAAACCTTCTCTGTAAGCAGAGGGATGAAGGTCCCCGCTCCCTAAACCTTCTCTGTAAGCAGAGGGATGAAGGACCCCGCTCCCTAAACCTTCTCTGTAAGCAGAGGGATGAAGGTCCCCGCTCCCTAAACCTTCTCTGTAAGCAGAGGGATGAAGGTCCCCGCTCCCTAAACCTTCTCTGTAAGCAGAGGGATGAAGGTCCCCACTCCCTAAACCTTCTCTGTAAGCAGAGGGATGAAGGTCCCCGCTCCCTAAACCTTCTCTGTAAGCAGAAGGATGAAGGTTCCCGTTCCCTAAACCTTCTCTCTAAGCAGAGGGATGAAGGTCCCCGCTCCCTAAACCTTCTCTGTAAGCAGAGGGATGAAGGTCCCCGCTCCCTAAACCTTCTCTGTAAGCAGAGGGATAAAGGACCCCGCTCCCTAAACCTTCTCTGTAAGCAGAAGGATGAAGGTTCCCGTTCCCTAAACCTTCTCTCTAAGCAGAGGGATGAAGGTCCCCGCTCCCTAAACCTTCTCTGTAAGCAGAGGGATGAAGGTTCCCGCTCCCTAAACCTTCTCTGTAAGCAGAGGGATGAAGGTTCCCGCTCACTAAACCTTCTCTGTAAGCAGAGTGATGAAGGACCCCGCTCCCTAAACCTTCTCTGTAAGCAGAGGGATGAAGGACCATGCTCCCTAAACCTTCTCTGTAAGCAGAAGGATGAAGGTCCCGGCTCCCTAAACCTTCTCTGTAAGCAGAGGGATGAAGGACCCCGCTCCCTAAACCTTCTCTGTAAGCAGAGGGATGAAGGTCCCCACTCCCTAAACCTTCTCTGTAAGCAGAGGGATGAAGGTCCCCGCTCCCTAAACCTTCTCTGTAAGCAGAGGGATGAAGGTCCCCACTCCCTAAACCTTCTCTGTAAGCAGAGGGATGAAGGTTCCCGCTCCCTAAACCTTCTCTGTAAGCAGAGGGATGAAGGTCCCCACTCCCTAAACCTTCTCTGTAAGCAGAGGGATGAAGGACCCCGCTCCCTAAACCTTCTCTGTAAGCAGAGGGATGAAGGTCCCCGCTCCCTAAACCTTCTCTGTAAGCAGAGGGATGAAGGTCCCCGCTCCCTAAACCTTCTCTGTAAGCAGAGGGATGAAGGTCCCCACTCCCTAAACCTTCTCTGTAAGCAGAGGGATGAAGGACCCCGCTCCCTAAACCTTCTCTGTAAGCAGAGGGATGAAGGACCCCGCTCCCCAAACCTTCTCTGTAAGCAGAGGGATGAAGGTCCCCCGCTCCCTAAACCTTCTCTGTAAGCAGAGGGATGAAGGTCCCCCGCTCCCTAAACCTTCTCTGTAAGCAGAGGGATGAAGGTTCCCGCTCCCTAAACCTTCTCTGTAAGCAGAGGGATGAAGGACGCCGCTCCCTAAACCTTCTCTGTAAGCAGAAGGATGAAGGTTCCCGTTCCCTAAACCTTCTCTGTAAGCAGAGGGATGAAGGTCCCCGCTCCCTAAAGCTTCTCTGTAAGCAGAGGGATGAAGGACCCGGCTCCCTAAACCTTCTCTGTAAGCAGAGGGATGAAGGTTCCCGCTCCCTAAACCTTCTCTGTAAGCAGAGGGATGAAGGTTCCCGCTCCCTAAACCTTCTCTGTAAGCAGAGGGATGAAGGACCCCGCTCCCTAAACCTTCTCTGTAAGCAGAGGGATGAAGGTCCCCGCTCCCTAAACCTTCTCTGTAAGCAGAGGGATGAAGGTTCCGCTCCCTAAACCTTCTCTGTAAGCAGAGGGATGACTGTTCCTGCTTCCTAAACCTTTTCCACATCCACATCCCAAAACCACCTCCCACCGTATGCCCATGGCCTAGCATACCACCACCACACCCCTACAATTGTTGTTGGACGGGACAATAGAGAAATGCAGACAAATTTGTAAAGAGGACTCTTTGAAATTCAGCTAATCACACTGTATACTTCTGGATAATATAGATTTGTCATAGATTCCACCATTGGATGTTCAGTACAAAGTGTACAGTACAAAGATGAAGTGGAATTAGAGCAACTCGCGGTACTTGACTAGCTTGACTTTTGCTATAGTAACGTGTTACTAACAAAGGTAGTATGCGTCACCTTAGCAATGGTCACGCCGGTAGGGAGGGTACTACTGCGGTGCAACGTCTGTGCATGGGAATACTACCGCAAGTTCATCCATCAAGCCAATCATGGTTAATAACGGATCGAATAACTTTATAGATCACACTGAAAGCAGAAGTGAGAAGAGGCCTACCTGACTCTCCAAAGGCATGTTATACACCTCTGAGTCCAGCAGCATGGTGCAGGCGCTAAAAGGCACAGCCTGGTTGGCAATCGTCCTGGCCGCTCTGCAATGAACTCGGAGGTTCTCCTGTTCACAAGACACAATGAGTTTTTCCTGTGGGGAAAGAAGAGAGGAATGCGATCTTATTGCCGGGAGACTTGCAGGCACCACGCAAGGACTTGCCCATCAGGCTTGTTAACTAAGAGGTGAGAGAACAAGGGATGCAGTGGGAGGGAAGAAGACCTGCCACATCAGGCGTCAAATCTTACAGCAAACTAACTGGCTATAGGAGTGACTTTATTTTCAGTTTAAGGGCTTCATTTACTGCATTCTAAACAGCAGCCATGACAGCTTAATGTAAAATCTGCTTTGTTGAGTTAAAAAACAAACATAAGAAATGACTATTTGAACTGCCCAGCACTTATATTAGTTAGGCCTGGGGCCCACTGGCAGTGCTTTTGCAGCGCTTGCCTCTGCACCAATGGCAGTATGGTTCCCATAACCCAAGGCAAGGAGGGTAAAATTGCGATCGCTCCAGGAATTGCGCTTGATTTCCAAATCTCTAGTCTGTCCTCTGATGAGCCCCAAGGGTTTTAAAATTCTATATACTTTTCAGGACAGAACTTTCCACAAGCACATCTGCAAAGAATTTTTTTTTAAACCCTCCTTGGCGGTAACCCTGAGCTACAGTCGGAGCAGAAAACCGCAGCTCAAAGTGGTACCCCGACCTATACTCTGGGTAGCCGCCGGAAGCTCTATGCAGAGCAATGTGTGCAGCGGGCGTTTCAACTCACCTCCCAGGGGATCCCAATGTCGGCTGCCATTCTTCCTCTCCTCCGAAGCTCTGCTTCCCGCTGGTGAGCTCACAGTCTGTCGTCATGACGACAGCCGGCAATTCACTATCGGGTTACAGCGCCGCCCGGAGGACGGAGAGAAAAGTGCAGCGCTGGAGCACAGGTAGTTAGGTTTTTTTTACGCTTTTAGGGTCCAAAAGCACATGAAAAAAATGGTACCGCTTTGAGACCCTAAAATCGGAAAGAATCATACCACCAAGGAGGCTAAAGGCAGGCCATAAACTGGTCGATTTGTCCAACAGACAGAGCCACTCGCATCATAATCTGATAAGAGCGTCCTGATTGAATCATTCCACGCAATACACAGAATTTTAATAGATTTCAGAAGGACTGCTAAACAGTGCTCATCTCAAGTTCCGAAATCAAACTCCACGCCCGCCATGCTCCTGACTCGCTGCCGATCGAGCAATGTCCGACCGATTTGATCTATTTTATTTCTGGCATTTATTTCTAGCAAATTCAATCAGTTTGAATCCTCTGGATATCGAACAGAAAACCTTAAAGTGTAACTGTCGGGCATAAAATCAAAAATCACTTCTTTATTTTTATCTGGTAAACAAGTAATAAGGATGCTAACCAGGCAATCCAAAAGTTAAAATCTCTATTACTTTTCTTGTTTATAAATGATCATTCCCCAGTTTACCTGACTATTATTTGGTACATTGCCGCACAAAGGAAGTTGCAGGGCATGCTGGGTTTTGCTTCTTTATTTCCTACCAGACTTAACCAATGTACAGAAGCAAAAAAAGGACAACCCAGCATGCCCTGCAACTTCCTTTTTGCGGCAACGTACCAAATAATAGTCAGGTAAACCGGGCAATGATCATTTATAAACAAGAAAAGTAAAGGTGGCCCCACACGCTACAATAAAACGATCCAATTTTACGGCAATTCGATAAAAACAATCGGATCTCCCGAAAAAAAAAAAAAATCTAAAGTTTTTTTTTTTTCATTCGACTGAAAAATCCGATCGGATTTCCCGTTTTTTCCTATTTTTATCTATCCGGAATGCCAGATATTTCTCTAATTTCTCTAAAGATTGTATGGTGTGTGTTAGATTGTCAATTTATTGTTATACACACCCTAGCAATTCTCTCAGAGTTTTCAATCATTTTTATCATAATTGGGGAAACATTGAACATAGGTGTGTGGTACATTGGTCATATTTTTGAAATGTTACAATCCGTCATACAAGCTGATTGCAATTCTTTAATTGAACGGATTTTTAATAGAGATTTTAACTTTTGGATTGCCTGATTAGCATCCTTATTACTTATTTACCAGATAAAAAAAAAGAATTAATTTTTGATTTTATGCCCGACAGTTACACTTTAACGCTTGCTGTACGCGAGAGTACTAGTATTACACGTACCCATGTTAATCTCATCATGGGCCTGATGCAGTAAAATATGGTAAAGGTGCTGAGCGCAGGCAACGCTGTTAATACCACCGGGGGAAGCACAGCCTGTTGATCCTTAGCGCCACACACGTTACCGGGTTAACACATGCATTGCTATGGTAACGCATGGTGCTCCATACTTTACTGCATCAAGCAACATGTCACTTCAGGTTGACTTTAAAGGGAACCTGTAGTGAGCAGCATATGAAGGCTGCCATATTTATTTCCTTTCTAGTTGCCTGGCTTTTCTGCTGATCCCCTTCTTCTAATACTATTACCCACAGACCCTGAGCAAGCATGACAGTCAGTCTTTAGTCAAAGATCACCCTTTACACAGGGCTGAGGAGTCGGAACAATTTTGGGTAACTGGAGACACAGGCGGTGGTTTCATCAACGGAGAAGTCGGATGATTTTAGTACCAACTCTACAGCCCTGGTAAGTATTAGACTGAGGAGTCAGAGTCATTTTGGGCACCTGGAGTTGATGGTATAAAAAAACTGAGGAGTTGGATGATTTTTTTTGTACCGACTCCACAGCCCTGCTTGTTGAGGGTGTATGGATAAAAGCATCAGGGGTAGAGGATCAGCAGGGCAGCCAGGTAACTGGTATTGCTTAAAAGGAAATTAATATGGCAGCCTCCATATACCTCTCACTACAGGTGTGCTTTAAAGGGACCCTAAACAGTAATGAAAAAAAGGAACTCCGGACTTACCTGGGGCTTCCTCCAGCACCCCACGTAGCCTGGGAGGATACCCGGCCTCCTTTTGGTCCCTTCCTCGGTCCCGTGGTGGCTTCGGTAATCCGCTGACTTCGGCTGAAGACGCACGTGCGCGCCATCATGCCGGTTGGCACAAGACTCCTGTGCATGCGCGGTTCAGTCCTTTCAAAACCACCCATGCACAGGACTCTTATAGTGACCGGCATGATGGCGTGCACGTGCGCCTTCAGCCGAAGTCAGCGGATTACCAAAGTCTCCAGCACTTCCGGGGATAGCTGTAGCATCCGGGACTCGTCGGTGACCTCGTCTTTTAATCTTGCTCAGATTGCGGTCTCGTATCGTATGAGGGTCGACGTGTGATGTGTATGTATACTGTATGCCTCTGAGGAAGCGGTCTTTGACCGTGAAACACGTGTCAGGCAGTCGTTTTTTTCTGTGATTTGGAAATCAGAAACTGTGTTTACCTGTGTGTCCGCAATCGTGAAGAAATTTAAAGAAGAATTAAAGACTATATTGTTCATTTAAAGCCCCGTATTTATTCATTTGGAATTTGAACTGGATTACCGAAGCCGCCAGCGGGAACAGGGAAGAAACCAAGAGGATGCCGGGGGCCCTCCCAGGCTACGGGGGGCTGGTGGAAGCCCCAGGTAAGTCTAGGATTCCTTTTTTCGTTACTGCTCAGGTTCCCTTTAAGGGCCTGTTTCCACTGCATGCAGATTGGATGCAGAAAAACTGACTCCAATGAATGCCTATGGGCCGGTTTCCACTAAACGCAATTTTTCTGATGCAGATTTTCCCATAGGCATTCATTGGAGTCCGTTTTTCTGCATGGAGTGGAAATAGGCCCTAAATAAGTATGACTTGCAGCCGGTTACTATATCCTTGCCTCCCCACTGTAAACGTGATGGGGGCACTGCCACCCTGTACCATGTATTTGTGGTTCCCTTATTAGTGTACAGAGCTGCTTAATATGCCGGCATTCTATAAATACACCAGCACATTATATATAGTGGGGTCACCAGTCACATGGAGAGACCGGCCACACCCAGAACAGGGGGGAGGCAGCGGCTGCTGTCAGTAAATGGCTTACATAAGACATGTGGAAGATTGAAGGCATTTTGCAGAGTTCTGCAGCACTTACTCTTTCGATGCTGTGCTGCAGGCGTAGCTTCCCCCTCACAGCTTCCTGTTGTCGGAATAATTCTTTCAGCGGCTCCGATAATGATGGCGGTGGTGCAATCTATAGGAAGATAAAAGCTTACATCTAGGTATTCCATGTCAGGCATATAACAGCAGTAGGGCCCTTTTCCACTAGCAATCGCAACCACAAATCACAAACGCCAGCGATTGCCATTTTACATTAATTCTGTTATGCGATTGCGATTTTCATTTGCATTGCATTATCATTGTAAAAAAAAAAAAAAAAAAAAAAATCGCTCCAGCAAGCGATTGCGATTTGCTATTTGCGATTTCCAAATCGAATCACTGTAGTGGAAAATACTTCTCGTAATTTCTATGATAAAATAACTAGCGATTTAAAAATCACTAGCGATTTGCGATTCAGCAATCACAATCGCTCGAGTGGAAAAGGGCCCCTAAGGTGTAGCAGCAACTAATCACTTAAAGGATACCACAACTGACATGTGACATGATGAGATAGACATGGGTATGTACAGTGCCAAGCACACAAATAACTAGGCTGTGTTCCTTTTTTCTTTCTCTGCCTGAAAGAGTTAAATATCAGGTATGTAAGTGGCTGACTCAGTCCTGACTCAGACAGGTAATGACCTATGTTACACACACTCACTGTGAGTATGTTACACACACACACTCACTGATAAGAAATTCCAACTATAAAACACTTTCCTAGCAGAAAATGGCTTCTGAGAGCAAGAAAGAGATAAAAAGGGGAATTTCTTATCAGTGAGGGTCACACTGTAGTCACTTCCTGTCTGAGTCAGGACTGAGTCAGCCACTTACATACCTGATATTTACCTCTTTCAGGCAGAGAAAGAAAAAAAGGAACACAGCATAGTTATTTGTGTGCTAGGCACTGTACATACACATGTCTATCTCATCATGTCACATGTCACTTCGGGTATCCTTTAACAACTCTACTTGCTCCTCCCTGTAGTCACGGATTCCTGGGAGGTTATCTGAGCCCCCAATGGCATGGTCTTGGCAGAGTTCAGACCTTCAGGGCCCATTCACACTAGGGCGATTTTAGGGCTCGCTGCAGGGCTGCACAATCCAGCACACAAGTGATTCTGATTCCCCCCTTTTCTGCCCACCAACAGAACTTTTTGCTGGTGGGCTTTGATCGCTCCCAGGATCTTTGTTTTTTTTGTCAAGATTTATTTCATTTATTTAATAATAAATCTGCCAATTTTTTTTTACCCTCCCCTCCCCTCTGCCAGCCAATCAATCAATGAGATCGGCTGTCAAAGGGTTTCAGCCTGTAACAGTGGATCGCTTCCCTGCCGCCCAGAGGGACAGCCGTGTCTCCCCAAATGTGCATGTTTTGCAGACGATCTCACCTATGCACAGCTAGGTGGATTCCATGTAGCTGAGACACTAATTACCCCACCTGTGCATAGATGAGGTTGCCTACAAAACATGCACCGTTGGGGAGTCATGAGTAGGGATGATCAATGAAATGTAGTTTTTTTCTGAAATGATGCAAGTTTTCATGCAAATGTACGCATTTTCAAAACGGACCAATCAATTTAAACTCAGGTTTCAATTAATTGGTCCATTTTCAAGCTGCATATATTTGCATAAAAAAATATGCATAAATTTGCATCAACGCAGAACAATTTGCATATCTGTAATCATCCCTAGTCGTAAAGACAGGTTTGAGAAACACTGATTTAACCACTTCAGCCTTCATTCATTTGCCAATATCTCCTCCCATTCATTTGCCAATAACTTTATTACTACTTATCACAACAAAATGATCTATAGCTTTTTTTTATCCACCACCAATTAGGCTTTCTTTGGGTGGTACATTTTGCTAAGATTTTTTTATCTAAATGCATTTTAGTGGGAAAATTAAAACAATGGAGGAAATCCATTATTTCTCGGTTTTCGGCCATTATAGTTTGAAAATAATACATGCTACCATAATTAAAACCCATGTATTTTATTTATCCATTTGTCCTGGGATTTATACAGTTTAAATTATGTCCCTATTAGAATGTATGGCGCCAATATTTTATTTGGAAATAAAGGTGCATTTTTTTCAGTTTTGCATCCATCACAATTTACAAGCCCACAATTTAAAAAAATAATAGCAATATACCCTCTTGGCATGCATATTAAAAAAGTTCAGACCCTAAAAGTAACTATTTATGTTTTTTAATTGTAATTTTTTAAATTTATCAAAAGTGTTATTTGGGTATTTTTGGGAAAGTGTGGGAAGTAAGGAGTTCATTTTAAAATATGTGTAGGTTTTGTAAAATAAATCTAATGTTACTGTTTGGCCACAAGATGTCCTCACGCATTACTTTGACACGGGGACTTAGATCAAGGAACTTTGTTCCCATTCATTGATCTCCGGGCTAACGGGCAGCTACGAGTACACCCACGGGACAATGCGCGATCAACTGCAGCGGCTTATTTTTCATGGACGTAGCTCCAACGTCCAGCATGCATTTTTGGAGATAGAAGCTACGTCCTAAAAGCTAAACTGGTTAAAGCAGTGGTCCTCAAACTAAGGCCAGTGGGTCAAATGCGGCCCCATGAGGCTTTTTCACCGACCCCCACTCTCAAAATGTATTACGTATAGATGGGTCCACTTTAAATATATATATATTTATTTGACCCCTCACTGATTTTGTAAGTTTGTCCAATGACAAAGAAATGAAAAGTCTCAGAACAGTATCATTTCAATGGTAGGTTTATTTTAACAGTGGCAGATAGCACATCAAAAGGAAAATCGAAAAAATAACCTTAAATAAAAGATAGCAACTGATTTGCATTTCATTGAGTGAAATAAGTTTTTGAACCCCTACCAACCATTAAGAGTTCTGGCTCCCACAGAGTGGTTAGACACTTCTACTCAATTAGTCACCCTCATTAAGGACACCTGTCTTAACTAGTCACCTGTATAAAAGACACCTGTCCACAGAATAAATCAATCAAGCAGACTCCAAACTCTCCAACATGGGAAAGACCAAAGAGCTGTCCAAGGATGTCAGAGACAAAATTGTAGACCTGCACAAGGCTGGAATGGGCTACAAAACCATTAGCAAGAAGCTGGGAGAGAAGGTGACAACTGTTGGTGCGATTGTTCAAAAATGGAAGGAGCACAAAATGACCATCAATCGACCTCGCTCTGGGGCTCCACGCAAGATCTCACCTCGTGGGGTGTCAATGGTTCTGAGAAAGGTGAAAAAGCATCCTAGAACTACACGGGACGAGTTAGTGAATGACCTCAAATTATCAGGGACCACAGTCACCAAGAAAACCATTGGAAACACATTACACCGCAATGGATTAAAATCCAGCAGGGCTCGCAAGGTCCCCCTGCTCAAAAAGGCACATGTGCAGGCCCGTCTGAAGTTTGCCAATGAACACCTGAATGATTCTGTGAGTGACTGGGAGAAGGTGCTGTGGTCTGATGAGACCAAAATAGAGCTCTTTGGCATTAACTCAACTCGCTGTGTTTGGAGGAAGAAAAATGCTGCCTATGACCCCCAAAACACTGTCCCCACCGTCAAGCATGGGGGTGGAAACATTTTGCTTTGGGGGTGTTTTTCTGCTAAGGGCACAGGACAACTTAATCGCATTAACGGGAAAATGGACGGAGCCATGTATCGTGAAATCCTGAACGACAACCTCCTTCCCTCTGCCAGGAAACTGAAAATGGGTCGTGGATGGGTGTTCCAGCACGATAATGACCCAAAAGATACAGCAAAGGCAACAAAGGAGTGGCTCAAGAAGCACTATAAGGTCACGGAGTGGCCTAGTCAGTCTCCGGACCTTAATCCAATAGAAAACCTATGGAGGGAGCTCAAGCTCAGAGTTGCACAGAGACAGCCTCGAAACCTTAGGGATTTAGAGATGATCTGCAAAGAGGAGTGGACCAACATTCCTCCTAAAATGTGTGCAAACTTGGTCATCAATTACAAGAAACGTTTGACCTCTGTGCTTCCAAACAAGGGTTTTTCCACTAAGTATTAAGTCTTTTATTGTTAGAGGGTTCAAAAACTTATTTCGCTCAATGAAATGCAAATCAGTTGCTATCTTTTATTTAAGGTTATTTTTTCGATTTTCCTTTTGATGTGCTATCTGCCACTGTTAAAATAAACCTACCATTGAAATGATACTGTTCTGAGACCTTTCATTTCTTTGTCATTGGACAAACTTACAAAATCAGTGAGGGGTCAAATAATTATTTCCTCCACTGTATATAGATATATACACACACACACACACACACATATACATACATACATATTAGCAGTGCTGGCACCAACCATCCACATGGGTCCAATTGGACTGCAGGTTGTCACTTGCGTACGCTTCGCTGTCTGTAGCAAAGATGTTCTTTGGGCGCCACATGCATGAATAGCTGCTGCTGGGAGTTAGAGGTAATGTAAAAGCAGTGTGTGTAGGGCTGGATAATTAGCAGTTCATGCGATTATTGGGGAAAGGGGGGATTTTGGGGGTAAGGGGAGTCTTTTAAAAGTATGTATTATGAACACCGATGGCTTTGCATGAGGGAGCTGCTGGGAAAGTGGGTTACCAGGTGGAGGAGGTGACTTGTAACAATTATAATCACATGTATTTTGGTCAGTGCTGTGCAGGAATGTTATGGTTACTTTTTTGAAGGGGAAGTGGATGGTTGTGCTGTATATGTTGCCACAGCGATCGTGTGCGTATGAGTGAGATTTTGCAGGCCATTGGGTGATATTTAGGCTCTCATATGACTTGCTATGCTGTGTTAAGGGGCGTACTACCTGCACTTGCTGTGTTGGAGGGCATAATATCGGATGTGGCTAAATGGGAGACATAAGGGCTGCATGTGTTAATAGGTAATAGTTTACACTACCTAGGTTCAATGTAATCTTTTCTACATTATTTCATATATAGTCTGGCCCCCAAGCATTCTTAAGCATGTTGACCTGGCCCTCGACCGAAAAAGTTTGGGGACCCCTGTGTTAAAGTGTACCTGAGACAAATGCAGTCCCCAGGATATATACTTCCCTGTGGCCTCCTTCAGGCTTTGGGCTTCCTCGCCATCTCCCCAGGCCTGTGCATGTATGCCCAGGCATGCGCAATGAAGAGCGACTGAACCAATGTACTGAGTTGTTGTGGGGGACCGCAGCAGCCCGGGGAGATGGCGAGTGACCTAATGACCAGTCCACCACAATCCCACTGCACTCCACCATCCTGGTGGTGGACCAAGTCCTGTGACACCCCTGCTGTGGAATACAGTTGAACCAGCTTGTGTACATCAGGAAGTCACAGATCGTCTGATGTCTATTGGTTTACAATGTACCTTGTTCAAGCATCGTCCTGGCGAGTGTGATCATGGGGGGAATGGGGCCAAGCTTATTCCTTCCAGGTGGTGGCACATCCCAGTGGAGTGCTGTGGCATTGCGGTGGACACGTCTGATCATACAGTATTAAGCACTGTGTGTTTTTACATTATTTGTAGGGTAATGTCAATGCCTTTTACGCCCTAAGAGGTAGTAGATGGCACACTTAAAATTGGATAGACACCAGAGGAGATTTCAGGACACAGTAGTGAATTCATATACTTTGTTTCGCTACATGACCCCTTGAAACATTTTTACTGGAGTTATACTTAAAGAGAGTCTAAAGCCTAATAAATTACCTCTTTATCTTGCAGCTGTCTTAGGCCTCGTTCAGATCATTCAGCGCAGATGGCTGTGCAATTGGAATGCAAAGCGTACAATCGCACGCCATCTGCGCTGCAGATCCCATTTACTACTGTGAAAGGGATCTGTGCTGCGATTCCCAAAAACGCATCGCACTATGCGCGCTGCCAAGATGCGCGCAGTAGCGCACATAGTCTGAACGAGCCCTTAAAGAGAGAGTCTGAAGCGAGAATAAATCTCGCTTCAGACCTCATATATAGCAGGGGCACGTGTGCCCCTGCTAAACCGCCGCTATCCCGCGGCTTAACGGGGATCCCTTGACCCCCAAATCCCCCTCCGTGCAGCGGGGGAGCGCTTCCTGGTTGGGGCAGGGCTAACCACCGCAGCCCTGCCCCACGCGCGTCTGTCAGCGCGTATCTCCGCCTTTCCCCCGCCCCTCTCAGTCTTCCTTCACTGAGAGGGGCGGGGGAGAGGCGGCGATGCGCGGCTGATAGACGCGACTGGAGGCAGGGCTACAGCCGTTAGCCCTGCCTCCAGGAGCGACCAAGCCTGCGACCAAGTGTCGCAGTGGGGGGTTTGGGGGTGAAGGGACCCCCGTTTAGCGGCGCGTATGCGGCGGTTTAGCAGAGGCACACGTGCCCCTGCTAACTATGAGCTCTGAAGCGAGATTTATTCTCGCTTCAGAGTCTCTTTAAGCATTAAGATCACAGCTGTTAAGCATCAAGCATCCCCGCGGCAGAACGATGCATTTATCAACCCCTACCCCCACCCCCCTGAAATCCCTGGGGAAATATTTTGTGGATCCCAGATTTCTCTTCCTGGTAGAGGCAGAGCTGTGTGCAGTAGCTCTGCCTCTAATGCAGTCAACCTCCGCCAGTCTCCTCCTCCTCTCCCCGCCCCTCTCTTCTCTTTCACAGAGGGGCGGGGAGAGGCGGAGATTGACTGGACTGGAGGCAGAGCTACAGCATAAAGCTCTGCCACCCCATGGCAGCAAAATTTACGACCTGGAAAGTC
The DNA here is from genome assembly GCF_040937935.1 of Hyperolius riggenbachi. Lineage (NCBI taxonomy): Eukaryota > Metazoa > Chordata > Amphibia > Anura > Hyperoliidae > Hyperolius > Hyperolius riggenbachi. The sequence goes on from NC_090656.1 coordinate 12,723,888, forward strand.
GTAGAATTTTGCAACAGGATTTCAGGGGAAATAAATACATCGTTCTGCCGCGAGTATGCGGCGAAACAGCTGTGAGTTTAATGCTTAAGACCACTGCAAGATAAAAAGAGGCAATTTATTACGCGTCAGGTTCTCTTTAAAAGTGGACAAACCGCTTTTTGCAGATATTTTATGTGCAAAAGCAATACAATTTTAATTTGAAACATTTGAAGATGGCAAACAACGGTGAAGCTTTGTGAGCAGAGGAGTGTTATTTTGCTGCCGTAGTGACTTATAACCAAGCACCACTTGATTTCAAACTTCAGCAGAAAACGGAAGTGTTTGAGTTGCATACACACATCCAATTTTGATTGGCCAATTACTGACCACTTTTACCACCTACATGCAGCATGAGAGATAACAGATTTTGAATACCGTAAACAGATCATGCAGGCAAGTTCTCATACTACACGAAAAGTGGGAAAATAGGCGGATTAAAACTAGGTGTACACGCACCTTAAAGAGACTCCGTAACAAAAATTGCATCCTGTTTTTTATCATCCTACAAGTTCCAAAAGCTATTCTAATGTGTTCTGGCTTACTGCAGCACTTTGTACTATCACAGTCTCTGTAATAAATCAACTTATCTCTCTCTTGTCAGACTTGTCGGCCTGTGTCTGGAAGGCTGCCAAGTTCTTCAGTGTTGTGGTTCTGTGATGCATCTCCCCCTCCAGGCCCCTCTCTGCACACTGCCTGTGTATTATTTAGATTAGTGCAGCTTCTCTCTGCTCTATTATCTTTTACAAGCTGGATAAATCGTCCTCTGAGCTGGCTGGGCTTTCACATACTGAAGAATTACAGACAAGGGCAAAGCTGTGTGCAGGAAGAAACGAGCAGCCTGAAACTTCAGTGCATGAGAACAGGGGGAAAGAAACACACAAATGATCTCTTGAGATTCAAAAGGAATGCTGTATACAGCCTGCTTGTGTATGGATGTATTTTCTATGTGTGGACATACAGTACATCAACCTACTTCCTGTTTTGGTGGCCATTTTGTTTGTTTATAAACAAACTTTTTAAAACTGTTTTTAACCACTTTTAATGCGGCGAGGAGCGGCGAAATTGTGACAGAGGGTAATAGGAGATGTCCCCTAACGCACTGGTATGTTTACTTTTGTGCGATTTTAACAATACAGATTCTCTTTAAAGCCTAGCTCACACTTTCAATTGGGATTAGCAAATCACTGACCAATGTTACTACCTCCGTGTAGTACGAGCATCAAGAGATATTGAATACCATGAGCAGATTGTAAGTAAAACCTCATACTACACGGAGGTGGTGCAATTGGTGAGTGACTGACCAATCATAATTGTAAGTGTGTACCAGACCTTAAAGGGAACCTAACCTGAGAAGGATATGGATTTTTCCTTTAAAAATAATGCCAGTTGCCTGACTCTCCTGCTGATCCTGTGTCTCTGCAGATCAGGTGCTCTGACTGAAGTCAGACTGTATTAGCTGCATGCTTGTTTCAGGGTGTGATTATGCCACTACTGCAGCCAAAGAGATCAGCAGGACTGCCAGGCCACTGGTAGTGTTTAAAAGGAAACATTCATATCCCTCTCAGTTAAGGTTCCCTTTAAAGAGACACTGAAGTCTCAAACATCCTTTTTTTATCCCAAAATATTGTTTAACATATTAGCCCTAACTAAATCCCCCCAAACTTGCCCTAGTTCTCCCCTGAAAAATCCACGACTTTCTTGGTCATGGATTTTGCTACCCTCTAGTTTTCCGTGAGAGGCAGAGCTATGAGCTGCAGCTCTGCCTCACACGCGTCTGTCAGCGTGCATCTCCGCCTCTCCCCGCCCCTCTCAGTGAAGGAAGACAGAGGGGCGGAGGAGAGGCGGAGATCCGGGCTGACAGACGCGTGAGGCAGAGCTATGAGCTGCAGCTCTGCCTCACACGCATCTGTCAGCGCGCATCTCCGCCTCTCCCCGCCCCTCTCAGTGAAGGAAGACAGAGGGGCGGAGGAGAGGCGGAGATCCGGGCTGACAGACGCGCTGAGAGGCAGAGCTATGAGCTGCAGTCCTGCCTCACACGCGTCTGTCAGCGTGCATCTCCGCCTCTCCCCGCCCCTCTCAGTGAAGGAAGACAGAGGGGCGGAGGAGAGGCGGAGATCCGGGCTGACAGACGCGCTGAGAGGCAGAGCTATGAGCTGCAGTCCTGCCTCACACGCGTCTGTCAGCCCGGATCACCGCCTCTCCCCGCCCCTCTCAGTGAAGGAAGACAGAGGGGCGGGCAGAGGCGGTGATCCGGGCTGACAGACGCGTGAGGCAGAGCTATGAGCTGCAGTCCTGCCTCACACGCGTCTGTCAGCGTGCATCTCCGCCTCTCCCCGCCCCTCTCAGTGAAGGAAGACAGAGGGGCGGAGGAGAGGCGGAGATCCGGGCTGACAGACGCGTGAGGCAGAGCTATGAGCTGCAGTCCTGCCTCACACGCGTCTGTCAGCGTGCATCTCCGCCTCTCCCCGCCCCTCTCAGTGAAGGAAGACAGAGGGGCGGAGGAGAGGCGGAGATCCGGGCTGACAGACGCGTGTGAGGCAGAGCTATGAGCTGCAGTCCTGCCTCACACGCGTCTGTCAGCGCGCATCTCCGCCTCTCCCCGCCCCTCTCAGTGAAGGAAGACAGAGGGGCGGAGGAGAGGCGGAGATCCGGGCTGACAGACGCGCTGAGAGGCAGAGCTATGAGCTGCAGTCCTGCCTCACACGCGTCTGTCAGCCCGGATCACCGCCTCTCCCCGCCCCTCTCAGTGAAGGAAGACAGAGGGGCGGGCAGAGGCGGTGATCCGGGCTGACAGACGCGTGAGGCAGAGCTATGAGCTGCAGTCCTGCCTCACACGCGTCTGTCAGCGTGCATCTCCGCCTCTCCCCGCCCCTCTCAGTGAAGGAAGACAGAGGGGCGGAGGAGAGGCGGAGATCCGGGCTGACAGACGCGCTGAGAGGCAGAGCTATGAGCTGCAGTCCTGCCTCACACGCGTCTGTCAGCGTGCATCTCCGCCTCTCCCCGCCCCTCTCAGTGAAGGAAGACAGAGGGGCGGGCAGAGGCGGTGATCCGGGCTGACAGACGCGTGTGAGGCAGAGCTATGAGCTGCAGTCCTGCCTCACACGCGTCTGTCAGCGTGCATCTCCGCCTCTCCCCGCCCCTCTCAGTGAAGGAAGACAGAGGGGCGGAGGAGAGGCGGAGATCCGGGCTGACAGACGCGCTGAGAGGCAGAGCTATGAGCTGCAGTCCTGCCTCACACGCGTCTGTCAGCGTGCATCTCCGCCTCTCCCCGCCCCTCTCAGTGAAGGAAGACAGAGGGGCGGAGGAGAGGCGGAGATCCGGGCTGACAGACGCGCTGAGAGGCAGAGCTGCGGCTCATAGCTTTGCCTCACACGGAAGCGCTGCCCGGATTGTCCCCCGGGGGAGTTAGGGGGGGATTTAGATAGTGTACAGCAGCTGGGATGCGGCGGTTTAGTTAGGGCTTACATATTAAACAATATTTTGGGGGTAAAAAAGGATTTTTAAGAGACTTCAGAGTCTCTTTAAAGGCAGAGGATCAGCACAACTGTCAGGCAAGTATTTGGCTTCTAACAAGTAAGGGCAGGTTCACACTACAAGAGCTTCTCTAAGTGCTTTGTGACTTGCTAATGTTATCCTATGTGTGTGTTCTCACTGGAGCGATGTGATTTTGTAAAAATCCCCCATAGCAATGCATTAGCAAAAGCTTTTAAAATGTCTAGCGTTTAAAAAACTCTTGTAGTGTGAATCAGCCCTAAGCCAGCATTAGCAGCCTCCTAGCAATTCCAGTGGCTCATGAAAGCAGAACTTTAACCCCTACCTTGCTGACTATCAGATACCTGAATGCCAAAAACAAATACTGCAGTGATTTAAGGTCAAAGCAGAGGCCGGCTGCTCTGCCACATCCCTCAAGCTCCCCTCCACAGAACTCATCCACAACCCATGGATCAGGAGCCTGGTGGAGGAGGGGGAGAAATAAAGCAGGCATTTCCCGTATTGTTTGTTTTACATTCAGCATGTGATGAATCCAGCGTTTAGAGGTAGTGACACGTCTTACATATAAACCATTACAAAGTGCTAAGGATTTCTTGCGGTATTTAGACATTGTCAACACAGTGTTTCATTGGCATCCCCTATCCTGCCAACTAGATTATGTGCAACATGGCCCTAGAGGGCATCTCCTGTAGCATGACATCACTATTAGCTGTAACCAGGCAGGTATGGGTATTGTACTACAATGCCCAATTTAAAGAAGATCTGTAACTTTAAAAACGTCCCCTGGGGTGTACTTACCTCCTATAGAGGCTTCCCCCGTCCCACGGTGGCAGTGCTAGCGATCCCCGAATGGCAGCCATGTAAATACTTGCCTTCCCCCTGCTCCAGCGCAGTGGGTCAGGCCAAAATAGCCAATCCTGATCTGATCCGGTCTGCTGCGCAGGTGTAATTCGTTTGCGCCTGCGTAGTAGAGCGGGCCTGATCGGGAATTTTTGCCTGACCCCGAGCGGAGAAGCCACTACTGTGCCTGCGCTGGAGCCGGGGGAAGGAAAATCTTGCAAGCGCTAAAGCTTCGGGAGCCCAGCAAGATCACCGTGGGACGGACGACGACCGGGGAAGCCTCAGAAGGATCCAGAGGCTCTCCTCCCGAGGTAAGTACCCCCAGGGATCGTTTTTAAAGTTACAGAGTCTCTTTACAATGGAGACAATAAATGTACCAAACCCTCAACAGCCTTTGTCCCGGGCCAGTAATACGAATAAAACACAGCAGAAGGCTGTCACCACTCACCACTGGAATGTGAAGCTTGCTTAGAGGTTTGCCATCTAATAAATAGGAGCCAGTATAAGTCACATACTCAGCGTAACACTGAGGGGCTTGAGGAGTGATGTAGCACAAGATCTTCCGTTTCTCTTCAATTTTTTTCCGAATTTGTAGGTATTCAAAGTATGGGTTTGACCTATCGCTGTGATATGGCTCAATTTCATCCAGCTTGATGGCATCAACAATGGCCGCCAGAGTCTGCTGGATCATCTCCCGCGTCTGCTGACTGGTGTTACTGATGATCTGCTGTTGAAGCTGGTTGGGTTTCTGCAGCTTCCTCTTGCGCGGGTGCTGCGTCTCCTCATCTTCCGTGACTTTATTCTTTCCCCGCGTTGATGTGGTCACCGCGGGAGGCTCCTTCTCCGGCAGGGACGAATGTTGCTTGTTCTGGTTGGCAAGCATTTGAGCCCTGTTGCGTGTCATCCGCAGAGGTATCTCTTCCACTTTGGGTGGTTTTGGGACATCTACAGTTATTTTTGGCATTTGCTCTGGAACTCCAGCAGGGGCTTGTACTGGAGGGGGTTCCGTCTGCGCAGCTGGTTCACCATCAGCTTTCTCCACAGGTGCTTCCTCTGTGACCTTCACATCTACTTTTTTTGGCAACACCTGTGTGCAGCTCTCTGCAGCGTTATTCAGGCTGGACTGCACTTTATTCTCCACTTCTTCTAGAGTCTCCAGCTGTACATACGGAATTGCAAAGTTTGCCGTTTCAAACACTGACTTTGCATCCTCAGATAATTTTACAGTCTCTATAGTAGGCTCGTTGGTGCGATCATCTTTCGGCTCCTCAACTTCAGGCGTTGGCTCATCTATCTCCACGGCAGGCGTCTCTTTAGGAGTCACCGGCTCTGGCAGAGCAGGCTCGGTTTGGGGCATTTCAGTGCTGTCACCATCTGGAACTTCAGAAGGAGCAGCAGGACTACTTGCGGTGATGTTTGGTTCTTCGCAGATTTCAGCATCACTTTCTTCTTTGACAGGAAGCGGAAGTTCAGGCAGAGAAAACGGTCCAAGATCCAAATCTTCCACAGCCGAAGAAAAAGGGTCGGGCCATGGTTCTGGATCTTGAGCAGGTGGCTGGACATGGTTGGGCTCTAGGTAATCTTTTTTAACAGATGTTAACGCGTCTTCAAGTGGTTGAGTATTTAGCTGGGACTCAGGTTCCAATGTCTGCTGTTCTGGTAGAGCCTCACAGTTACTAAAAAATGTAGCAAGAGGTGTTGGTGACACATATGGACCTTGATCATCTGACTGAGGCATATCCTCTTCTGCATCGCTTCTATTCTCTTTCAGGTCATCAGTGGCTGGTTCAGACATGGGGTACGAAATGGGAGAAACTGGGTAAGGTGAACCAGAAGAAATAAATGGGACTGAAGCAGCAACAGCTTTCTCTGGGGAACAAAAACTCTTTGGGGATTCTGGGAACCTCTGAGGGGACTTTAAAAGTTCAGATGCCATTGACCAACTTCCAGGCTGCCGTGAACGGTTAACCAGTAGACTTGATGTTATAACAGAGTCTGTACTTCTTACAGGGGGACTGACCCAACCTAGATTCTGCTCAGCAAGGGCAGAGTTAAATGCACTTTCCTCAACAGGTGGGAGGAAGCCAATTTCGGTTGGCGGCGGTAGAAAGGGTTCAGGAGGAAGAAAAGTAGATTCAGTATGTGGTGTATGATATCCTGTTTCGGTATGTAGGGCAGGAAATCCTGTTTCGGTATGTGGGGTAGAAAATCCTGCTTCGGTACGTGGAGAAGGAAATCCTGTTTCGGTATGTGGGGTAGAAAATCCTGTTTCGGTATGTGGGGAAGGAAATCCTGTTTCGGTATGTGGGGAAGGAAATCCTGTTTCGGTATGTGGGGTAGGAAATCCTGTTTCGGTATGTGGGGTAGGAAATCCTGTTTCGGTATGTGGGGTAGGAAATCCTGTTTCGGTATGTGGGGTAGGAAATCCTGTTTCGGCATGTGGGGTAGGAAATCCTGTTTCGGTATGTGGGGTAGGAAATCCTGTTTCGGTATGTGGGGTAGGAAATCCTGTTTCGGTATGTGGGGTAGGAAATCCTGTTTCGGTACGTGGGGTAGGAAATCCTGTTTCGGTACGTGGGGTAGGAAATCCTGTTTCGGTACGTGGGGTAGGAAATCCTGTTTCGGTACGTGGGGTAGGAAATCCGGGTTCAGTACGTGGCGTAGGAAATCTGGGTTCAGTATGTGGCGTAGGAAATCCGGTTTCAGTATGTGGCGTAGGAAATCCGGTTTCAGTATGTGGCGTAGGAAATCCGGTTTCAGTATGTGGCGTAGGAAATCCGGTTTCAGTATGTGGGGTAGGAAATCCGGTTTCAGTATGTGGGGTAGCAAATCCGGTTTCAGTATGTGGGGTAGGAAATCCGGTTTCAGTATGTGGGGTAGGAAATCCGGTTTCAGTATGTGGGGTAGGAAATCCGGTTTCAGTATGCGGCGTAGGAAATCCTGTTTTGGTATGTAGTGTAGGAAAGCCTGTTTCAGTATGTGGGGTAGGAAATCCTGTTTCAGTATGTGGGGAAGGAAATCCTGTTTCAGTATGTGGCAAAGGAAATCCTGTTTCAGTATGTGGGGTAGGAAATCCTGTTTCAGTATGTGGGGAAGGAAATCCTGTTTCAGTATGTGGCGAAGGAAATCCTGTTTCAGTACGTGGCGAAGGAAATCCTGTTTCAGTACGTGGCGAAGGAAATCCTGTTTCAGTACGTGGCGAAGGAAATCCTGTTTCGGTACGTGGAGAAGGAAATCCTGTTTCGGTACGTGGAGAAGGAAATCCTGTTTCGGTACGTGGAGAAGGAAATCCTGTTTCGGTACGTGGAGAAGGAAATCCTGTTTCTGCATGTGGAGAAGGAAATCCTGTTTCTGTATGTGGAGAAGGAAATCCTGTTTCAGTATGAGGAGAAGGAAATCCTGTTTCAGTATGTGGGGTTGGAAATCCTGTTTCAGTAAGTGGTGTAGGAAATCCTGTTTCGGTATGTGGTGTAGGAAATCCTGTTTCGGTATGTGGTGTAGGAAATCCGGTTTCGGTATGTGGTGTAGGAAATCCGGTTTCGGTATGTGGTGTAGGAAATCCGGTTTCGGTATGTGGTGTAGGAAATCCTGTTTCGGTATGTGGTGTAGGAAATCCTGTTTCGGTATGTGGTGAATTAAATCCTGTTTCGGTATGTGGAGAAGAAAATCCTGTTTCGGTATGTGGGGTTGGAAATCCTGTTTCGGTATGTGAAGAAGGAGATCCTATTTCAGTATGTGGCGTAGGAAACCCTGTTTCGGTATGTGAAGAAGGAAATCCTGTTTCAGTATGTGGGGTAGGATATCCTGTTTCAGTATGTGGAGAAGGAAATCCTGTTTCGGTATGTGGTGTATGAAATTCTGTTTCAGGAGGCAAGTATTCAGCCTCTGTTGAAGGGAAACTAGGACCTGAATGGAGAACATAGGCCTGTTCTTGAGGCATAAATGATGGCTCTGGGGGGAGGTATTCGGAATCCTGGTGGAGGAATCCTGTCTTCTCTGGGATATAGGAAGGCTCCTGGTGAATATAAGTGGGTTCTTCGGGCAGAAAGTCCGCTTCAGCTGAAAAGCTATTTTCATTTGTTATAAAGTTGCTATCAGTTTGTAGATAGGCAGTTTCCTGTTGCATAAAATTAGCCTCTGGTGGCGAAAAGCTTTGTTCTTGAGGAAGGATAGATTCCGTAGCTTTCTGAGCTTCTACAGAGTCACAGGGCAGAGCAAGATCTGGAGGATCAGAATTTTCTGTAGAAGGTTCAAGCAAGTCATCTCTTTCCATAAGAGGTGATGTTGCCTGGACCTCAGAGTAGACCCGATCAGGGGATGGAGCAATACTTGCAATGGCCGCAGGTGTACAAGAACCATCTTCAATCCTTGGAGATGTTGCTCTGTAATCTGGCGAAAAGTAGCCTGGAGAGACGCATGTAAATTTCTCATCAGGCACAAGCGGTTCAACCTTATCGTCCATAATCTGCATTGGTGAGTTGAAGCTAGAAGCTGCTGGCACACTCTGCTGCCTGTGAAATTTCATGTCTGAATGAGCAAACTCCTCTTCTGAACCTCTTCTTGCGTCCACAGAGACTGAACGGCTACGGTTCACAACGCAAGACAGTCTGTTGGGTGTCTGGCTTGGGTTTTCAGGCATTCCGGCAGATGGAGTTGAATATCTATCAAAAAACGTTGGCGAACATGCATTCATTGACATTGCAGACACAGGCAAAGAATGTTGGGTATCTGAACAGTCAAACATTAGTTCAGGGTAATCTTCCGTGCTACAAGATGGTGTTCGTGGGGTCTGCATGACTTCTTCATAGCTTGGACAAGAGATCACAGATGTAGGGGTGGGAACCCCTGTTGGCCTACTCTGATCTGGTCTTGGGGAAGCAGTGAGAACTTCCTTAGTCTGAGGACCATTGAGCCAGTCTTTAGAATCATTGCCACTGGCAACTGGCCCTTTATTTTCAGGTGGTGCAGCGTTTGAAGATGGTGGTTCTTTAGGCTTCTTTTCTTTCTGTAGAGAATCTACTACAGGTTTTTTGGTAGTTAAATCTAAACTTTTTTTACGCAGTTCCTCAGATTTTAATTTGTCTTTTAACTTTGGGTCCCCAGAGCGGTGCCTCATCTTTTCCATCAGCTTCATTCTTTCTTTGTGTTTTTTATGCTTTTCTTCGATTTCTAAATCTTTCTGACTTAGCATCCTTTCGAAGCTGGTCATCATTAGATCACCATCACCGAGTAGTTTCTCCCGAGGGCGGTTATCCTTTTTGTTGGTATCCTTAAGACTGAATTTTTCATTTCCATTACTGATTTTAATAACGTCTTTATCAGAGCTTTCCTTTGCTCTGTCTTTTGTTTTATTTTCCCCGAATTTCACCCCCTCTTCTTTAACTTTGTCTTTACCTGTTAATGGACATTCCTTATCTTTGTTCAATGGTTTTTGCTCTTCTCTGTGATGCTTAAAGAAGGCCTCCAAATGTTTGTCTCTGTGCTTGTCATCTTTGCTTTTGTCACGATGTTTCTCTTTCTTCTTTTTCTCTTTCACAACAGAGTTGTTCAAGTTGTACACTTTGCTCTTTTCTGACTTCTTTGAGGAATCTCTCTCAGAATCGTGCTTCTCTTTTTCAGAGCTGAAGACAAAGTCTATACTTCTCTCCAATTCTTCCTCAGTCTCGGTCTTGACAGAGAATGAAGTCAAAGTGTCTCCGTCTGTTTCCTTCTCGTACTGCAAAGATTCTCTCCTGCTGTAAGAGTCCCTTGGATCATCCAGTTTTTCTGCTTTTTTATCAGATTTTTCTTTTCGCACTTTATCCTTTTCATGGCTTTTCTTTGAAGAGGAGGAAGAATGCCGATTTCTTTCTTTTTCCTTTAACTTTTCTGCCAAACCAGGCAAGGAATCTTTTGTTTTTTCCTCCAAGGAATCCAGGTTTGTAAGTACTACAGATTCAAACATATTTCCAAGGTTGGCATCTTGGCCTCGATCTGTAAAACTGTCAGAAGAAATCTCACTGATCTTGTCATTGGAATCATCCTTGCAATCATTGAGGGCCTCCTCTTCCAGTTTCTCCAGAATACTCTTTTCTGAGTCACCTTTAGAGAACTTCCGATCCTTAAAATGATCTTTATCGGGTTTCTCCTTGTGTTTAGTGGTCTTCACCTTCTCATCAACTGGTTTATCAGATTTCTCACCAGGGGCTTTTTGCTTGGATTTCTTGTCTTGGTTAGAGTCTATGGACACCCTGTCTTTGCGGTATTTGTCAAGAGACTCCTTATCTTTTTTATCTTTGTGTTTTTCTGTGTTCTTTTCTTTTTTCTCCTTTCCAGACTCCCCCAGACTTTTATCCCTTTTCTTTTCCTTTGGCTCCCGATCCTTCTGTTTCTCCCCTGAGTGCTGCTTGTCACTTGAATATTTTCTGTGTTTTTCAGCCTGGGTGACCTCTTTATCTTGTACAGAATTCTCCCGTTCGTAACTGTCCATTCGGTGCAAGTCGTTGCCATATCCCTCTGTGACTTTGAAACTCGACACAAACCGATTATCTTCCTCCTCACTTTCATCGGTAAATATATCGGCAATGTTGTACCAGTTTTTTCCCCTTGCCTTCTTGTCATCCCTCTTCTCGCTAGAATCCTTTTCCACAGCCTTTTCTTTCTTCTCGGTTTTCTGCTCCGAAGGCGCTTTTTTATCCTTGTGCAAATCTTTATACTTTTCATCTTTTTTCCTTTGGGAGACTTTCTCAGACTCCCTCTCTTTTTGACTTCGGTCTGTTTTCTCAGGCTTTTCCCTCTCTGAATCTTTGGATTTCTCTCTGTGTTTCTCAGATTTTAACTTTTCCTTTTTCTCAGATGTGTCTTTCTTCTCTTTACCAGAGTGATGCCGTTCTCTTGTCTCTGAGTTCTTGACAATAAGATCTTGCTCGGGTTTCTCTTTAAAGAAAGTCTCTGTTGCAAAATCACTTAGATCATCTTTATATTGCTCCTCCTGTTTAATTTTAGAGTCCCTCCTTTCCTTGCTTCCCAGAGACTCCCTCCTGACAGAGTCGCCATCTTTTTCCTTCCGTATTTTAGTGCTGTCAAGCGAGTCCTTTCTTTTCTTTTCCCGCTCTCCTGTATGTAAGGGGGTACTCTTGTGCAACTCTGGCTGATCTTTCTTTTTGTCAGTAGAGTCTCGGTCCTTTCTTTTTACGATGGTATCCTTCTCAGACTGTTTGTCACCATGTTCTTTACGGTCTTTGATTTTTGATTCTTTTTCTTTGACTTCCTCCTTTATAGATTCTACTAGAGGTTTAGTGACTGCATCATTTTTGCTTTCCTTGAAGTCGGCAAATGTGGAGTCCCAGCTGTCTTCAGCTTTATAGTCAAATGAGGAATCTGAGGACATCTCAGAGATCCACAAACCCTGGTCATCAGATGTATTGTACTTTGAAGAATCATTTTCTAAACATTTTTTGTTGTTTACCTCTTCAAGTTGGATTTCGTCTTTGTGAGGTTTTTCTTTTTTCACCTTCTCTTCTTTGAAACTTTTGTCTTTTTCTATTTTGGGAACCTTTTCTTCTTTCAGCTCATTTTTCTTTTCGGATTTGGACGACTTGTCCTTTGTCTTTTTCTTTTTGTCTTCCTTATGGGCTTTTTGTTTGTCCTCTTTGGGAGATTTTTCTTTTAGGGTTTTTTCAATTTTTCCAGAACGATCTCTGTCCTCTTTACAATTTTTGCCATCTTTACTCTTTTTTGAGGGTTTCTCCTCTTTGGTAAGCTTAATAGACTCCTCCCGGAAGACCCAGTCCTCCTTCTCGGATTTTACTTTTGAAAGCTTGTCCTCTTTCTTCTGGTGCTCGTGGTCATGTTTTAACACTTTCAATTTCTCAGGAACGTTAACGTCAAGATTTAAAGACTTATCTGACTTTTGCTTAGAGTCCTCATATTCGAAGGAAAAGCTTTTCAGGATCTTAACTTCCTGGCCAGTCTGTACTAGTATTTTATCTTTGCTTTTGTGTTTGTGTTTAGTTTTATGTTTTTTAACTACTTTGCCTTCTTTATCTAGCTTAGGAATTGCTCCATCAACGTGAAGATGAAAAGAATTCTTTTCATAGATGCTGTTATGCGCGTTACTTTTCTTTTTGTGCTCACGTTTCTTTTTAACCTGTTTCACGGATTCCACACTGGAATCTTCTGAGGAGTAATCATAATCACTAGTCAACCGTGTCCGTGTGGAGTCCGATAGTGAGCTAACATCTGACCAGTGAGGGGACGATACGGTTTTCCAATTGTCCGTCCTCCAGTGCTTGGAGTGCTGGTCAGGGATATTAGCATTGTGCTTTTGTGATGCTAAACTCCCTTGCGAAGAAGCTGAAGATGCTGAAAGAGAGCTAAATAAAGAAGTCTCTTTCATTGCTAAGGCAGAGTCTTTTACACAATTTGAGTTTTCAGAGGACAACCTGTCGTTCTCTACATCACTCTCTAAGTTTTCACTTTCAGTCTCAGAAGAGCAGAAGATTTTCTTTTCGAACTTTACTTCCTTGGTTTTTACATCTTTCTTCCGCTTCTTTTTGACTTTGCCCTTTTCTTTATGCTTTGCTACGGGCTGTTCCCGGCTTTTATTGCTCGACTGGATGGGTTGAGCTGATAAATGGAGCTTTTCGGGAGCTCCTGAGATGTTATGGTCATCCTCGTCTGAAGTATCGGACAGGATACGGCGAGCAGCTTTCTTTGGCGCAGTTGTGTTTTTAGAATAAGTCTTTACTTCCATTTTAGGAATAGAAATTATACTGTTTGGTTTAATTTCTTTTCGGAAGTCTTTTTTCAGCAAATGCTTGTCATCCACCGGAGGTACCCGGTCCTCTTCATCGTCCTCGTCAAACTCATACTCATCTTTCACCGGTGTACTTTTTGGTGGATCGTGGCGTTTGCTCTTATGCTTGGAGCCTTTCTCAAACTCAGAGTCTGTATTATTGCCATCCACAGAACTGGACGGTGCAAATGAAGGCGCATCCTCCTCTTCTGAGCTTTCTGCAAGGCAAAATAAAGTCGTAAGTAAAAGAGAAAACTAAAGATTGAAACATTAGCATTATGAACACTGGACAGGTTAACAAAACAATGGATTTGAATTCTGATTTCACAGATTTATAGAAGAACATAAAAACCTGCAAACCTTATCTAAATGTATTAAATCCAAGTTTTTTTTTGTTTTTTTTAATTGTGTGAAAGGTGGTTACAGCCTCTTTTTGGATTCATTGCCACTTCCTGCTTCTAGCGGGGTACATATTAATGTTTTAGGAACACGAAGAGGAATTACGGATGCCCGTCCCTACAGGGGTATTTAACCACTTATTCTGGACAAGAAGATAGGGAAGTTCTCTTAGAAGAGGATAGCCAGTAAAACCCCAAAAAGGAGGTTCTAACCCATTTGCACACTTTTCTTGGAGTTGGGCTTCCATAGTGAAGGGCAGTGTTGCCAACCTAATTACTTACAGACAAAAGGCCCCAAAAATATGGGCACCCAAAATGTTCGCTTAAAAAACATCCGAGCAAGAAAGTCTAGCAAGCACTGCGGCCAGAGGGAGGAACTGTGGCTTAAAGGTGCTGCGGCCACCCTAAACACACATGGGTATCTAGAGGTTCTGGACTGAGCAAGGTCTCTTTAAAAGGAACGGACACCCACAGAAAAAGTACAGAAAGCCCATTTGTGCAGACTGTCTAAAGACGGATGGTTGGCAGCCCTGGTGAAGGGAGCTATATGGAAGCAATGCATAACATAACCACCCTCATATCACCTAAACCTTTTATAGGAAAGCACTGATCCTTTCCCCAGGCGTTTGATACTATATACTGTGATGGTGAAGAGAGTGGAAAGTTGGCACTGCAGCAGGCAACAGGAGGGATTGGCAGGGTGCAACCGCTTCACTCAGGTGCAGCTGGCATGCTCGGAGTCCTCCCAGTATTTTTTACTCTGTACAGCGCCACAGAATATGTTGGCGCTTTGTAAATCAATAATAGCACAAGAGAAACCAACAGGATATTGTTTTGTCATTTATCAATGCATTTTTCTGCCCTTCAATAAACATGCAGAAGCAGTTTTTGTAGAGACCAGTTTTCCTGTGAAACGGATATTGTGCCACAAGAGGTTGGGGCAAGGCAGCATCTAAATCATCAACGGTGCAGTTTCTAGGCTAAATTTCACCAAGGGTGAGGTTGTAAAAGTCCTCCCTGCGTTCCCATCCTTTCCCCCCTTCCCTTCTGTACCTTGTAACTCTTACTTCGATAACAGATCCTTAATTAGCAGGGCCAGATTTTGAATATTGAATGTATATTGTTAATGTAAATGTGTGACCTCACTCACCAGACCCCCCCCCCCCCTTTTGTACACTTTCTGGGCCATATGAAACCCCTTTCTACAAATATCCAATTTCACTAATGTAATTTTTTTTAGTATCTAATTTCCTAATTGGATTTTTTGTATCCATCTTGTCACTTATTCTCCTATTTTAGCACTTGCAGTGGTTATATATTTTTTGGCCACTAGATGGCACTTATGCTCCCTAATGGTCGCCTACTACCGTATATGCACTAGCATTAGGAGCCACATAATAAGTGTGGGCTGCTCAGGCTCCGTTAGTGGGGAGGTGTCACTGTGAGCCTTAGTTGGAATGCACTTGCGCTCCAATACACTATTGGTTGCTCAGAGTCTGGTAGGCGGGCTTGATCGCCGGATACACGTCGAGCACTGAGCCTTATGTGCATTTATGCCTGGCCTGCACCCTGCCTGAATCACAGCCTCCGTGGAAGTGCATCTTTGCGCAAACATGCCGCCAGGCTATTAGTGCCCAGCACCCACCACAACCTCACCGCTCCTGAGCACTGCTATGTTGCACATTGTACGGTTTGAATGGGAATTTTGGAAGTGCCTCACTCTGGATTAAAAGCAGTTCATTGCAGTGCCGACTCCTCTCTCCCTTTCATTAGCTTATATAAATGGAAAGCAATGCAAACTTATTCTTCAGAACTTAAAGAGCAACTTCAGCGTAAATGTTGAATTTTTCTTTTACTATAAAGTTATAACTATTTGCCAAGTCTTTTTGTTCCAAGTCCTTCCCTGACCAAGTGTCTGCCGGCTTCCGGCACATAGCCTTGCCTCCTCGAGAAAGTGCCAGGGTTGCGAAGTCGGTACAAAAATCATCCGACTCCAACTAACGCCTCAGTTTATGAAACCGACTCCAGGTACCTAAAATTGCTTTGGCTCCACAGCCCTCGCAGGGCTAAGGAGTGGGTACAAAAAACTTCCGACCAACTCCAACTCCTCAGTTTATGAAACCACCGACTCAGATTTCAGGTACTCCAAAAAATTGTTCCAACTCCATAGACCTAGAAGATGCCATGGGACTTTTCTGCAAGGGGGTGGAGCTATGGGCTGGATGATGGTAGACACGAGGCTTCGGGAGGGATTTGGAACAAAAAGACTTATTAAAAGGCAGGTATTTATAGCTTAATATTAGAAGTGGATCGATCGATTGTAAAATTAACACTGAAATTTGCTCTGTTAACCTCCTTACCGCTCTATGGCCCCAGGAGTCCCCCTTAATAAATTTTTAGTTCCAAATGACTGTAAATCCTATAGCTAGCACTAGGCTAGCTAGTACGACTGTTGGCACCCCCCGATGCCCCGCGATCCTCCTGTTTATACATTCCCCCCCCCCGGATCCAGCGATCGTGCATTCTCCCTGCACAGCTTCGGTCTCTCTATGGGGAGGATCGGGTTTGCGCATGACATCATCTGCGATCCTCCCCATAGTGAAGACCGGAGCTGTCCGGGGAGGCTGCGCCGATTGCTGGATTCAGGCTGGGTAATGTATAAACGGGGGGAGCGGGGAGTGCCCAACACTAGTACTAGCTAGCCTAGTGCTAGAGTGTTTTCAGCTGCGGGATCTCTTCGGGGGGAGGAGCGGGGGCAAAATGGCAAAACCTGAGCGGCGTAACGCTCAGGAGGTTAAGTACACACCTCGAATTAAACTCTGCTGAGGCGGCCATTAAGGATAGTCTCGGCCAATCGAGCATTTGCCCGTTATTTTAATACCCAATCAGGGAACGGCTTCTCATCTAACCTTGTATCCCACAATGCATTGCTTCAGTGTCACATGCTAAAATGATTGTGCCAGAATTCCGCTTACCGCTCGAGCTTTCCTCGCTAGACGTGTAGGTCCCCTTGCCCAGCAGAAGATTAACCATAGTTGGAGAATTTGCAACTTTTAAAGGGGTTTCTCCCTTGCGGTTACTTTGATGCGGATTTCCTCCATACCGCAGCAGTAGTTTTACTACCTGAAACACAAGCACAGAACACAATAGGTTTTTGTACATGGAAAACTTTCAATTTCAGAAAAGTGCAGAACTAAAATGACCAGATACCAAAATTTCTTAATTTCTTGAGTGTCAAGTCGAGCACATTTTGAAACCCTCACTGGCTCGCATCAAAACATTGTGATGGTGGTGAAAAGGATAATGAACCAAAGTTAATTCTATTGCAACACATGCAGAACCCACACTAACAGTCTACAAGAAATCCAGGTCAGCATATAGAAACAATTATGTGTGTATATAAGTTACACAACTGTTCCAACTCCCTAACTATTACATAGAGTGTGATAGGCTGAGAGGAGCTCAGTCTGAGTCACACAGAGCCTGCAGGGGGCGTGGAGAGGGTGTGTATAGCTTCACCCTATCACAAGCAGAGCAGCACATTCCTGCCTGAGTCCGACAAAGCCATCAGAGGAAAGAAGATTAGCTCATATAACAGAGATAATACAGCCACTGTGCAACTAGGATGAAGTAAGACAGACCACATTAGAACAGGTATAGGAACCTATAGAATAAAATAAATAAGGCTGAAAATTGTGTTACAGAGTCCCTTTAAGATCCAAGCTGATTCGCCACATCGCCAGTGACAGAACGATGTATTTATGCCCCTGAAATACCCTAGCAAGGTTCTGCTATTGCAGAATTTTGCTTCCTGGAAGAGGCAGAGCTGTGTGTAGTAGCTCTGCCTCTTATCCAGTCAATCTGCACTGATCTCCGCCTCTCCCCGCTCCTCTCAGTCTTCTTTCACTGAGAGGGGTGGGGAGAGGCGGAGATTGACTGGATAAGAGGCAGAGCTACTGCGCACAGCTCTGTCTCTTCCAGGAAGCAAAATCTGCGACTTCAAAAGTCGTGGAATTTTGCCACGGGATTTCTGGGGCATAAATACCTCGTTCTGCCACAGGGGATATGGCGAATCAGCTTGGATCTCAATGCTGAAGATGGCTGCTCAATAAAAGGCTCTCTTTAACAACCCTGTGTTCAGAAAGGAAACAGGCAATGGCTGCATTTGTCATCTAAAAGCCACATTTTTAAAAATTCTGTGCAGGTTTGTTAATTTGGGCTTGGTGTCTTTCTCATCGCACCACCTACAATTCGCATAAGTGTGTATACATATAAAAATCTTCACATTTTTCACACTACAAAAACACGCATTCAATGAAAAATATTCTATTGAAATTGCATTGCATTTAGTACTAATGTGGATTTTTGCAATGCGAATTCACACTAAAGATCATCAATGAGATGCAAATACTTCCGAAAGTATGCAAATTGCTATACAAATATATTCAGTTTGAAAATAGACCAATCCATTTAAACCCAGGTTATATATTTGCATACACATTTGCATCGACTCAGAAGAATTTGCACCTCTTTGATCATCCCTAATTCACAACGGCATAGTTCCTAGTGACATTTACTGGAACAGGGCAATAAAACAAAAAAACACATGAAATGGTAACAAACCATAATAAACACTTGACATTGTTTTAACATAAGCAAAAGCACTGGTTCGAGTTGTGGCAGTTTATAGATTGCTGCTGTTACTATCCTGCCTCAATTAAAGCTCAAGACTAAGTTAGGGATCACACTTAGGTCCACGGTCCATTTTGTTTTCCACGTGTCAGTCAACCATCAGCTGCGGCGTGCTAATTCTATTCGTCTATTTACATTGTACAGCCGTGTCACTCGGCTGTCCCCTGGAGAGGCTCCGATCTCAATCCCCTCTCATAGGCTGATGCCTCTGAGAGGGGATCGCCTTGATTGGCTGGTGGGGGGGAGGAGAAATAACTATTTTTCCATTAAAAAAAAATTAACACAGCACCAGCGATCAGAGTCCACCAACAGAAAGCTCTGTTGGTGGGCAGAAGGGGGGGGGGCGGGGATTTACTTGCGTGCCGAGTTATATGGCTTTGCAGCGACCTGTTAAAACCGCAGAGCACTTCATTTGTAAAAAATAGCCTGGTCACTAGGGGGGGGGAGGGGGGGGGTAAGCCTACGGTCCTGAACTGGTTAAGAAGATGACAAGCAAAGATGTGATCCTGAGAAAGGAAGTTGTTGGAAACTCAGGTAATATTCCATTTCAGGAAGCTCCTCCCATCCCAGATGTGAGCTGTGCAGGACCCCCAGCACTTGCCTTGAAGTGACCGTTGTTGGACGCATCGTGCAGGGGGGTGTCGTCGTCCAGCCCCTTGGTGTTGACCTCCGCTCCGGCGGCCAGCAGCTGCTTGGCTACCTCATAGTAGCCTCGATTACACGCCTCGTGCAAAGCCGTCCAACCTGCCGAGGCAAAAACAGGGCTGAGCAAGAAAACCACTGAGCGGATCATTCACTGCAAACAAGACGCAGGCATTTTCCATTAGCGATAGCAGAGCGTTATACAGCGGCGAGGAATTCTAGACTGGAAGGTTACGGCCTCCAGCATGGCTCAGACTATTTGCCACAGAGTGCATTAGAGACGCTATATTAAGGCTGAACAATGATGCATTTACTCCATGCTTCTCAGATTAGCTCGCTGACACTAAACACCACACTGCTGCCCATTAGTGTAATTACCCACACAGACATCTGCCTAGAGATGGACAGCTGTATAGTGAGTGGCCACAGCCTGACTGAGCAATCTACTCTTTCCCGACAGAGCTGTGGAGTCGGTACAAAAATCATCCGACTCCTCAGTTTATGAAACCTCTGACTCCAGGTACCCAAAATTGCTCCGACTCTTCGACTCTGACTCCTTAGTCTAATTTTTACAAAGGCTATGGATTTGGTTCAAAAATCATCCAACTCTTCAGTTTATTGAAACCACCGACTCCAGGTCCCCAACATTTCTCTGACTCCTCGACTCCGACTCCACAGCTCTGTATCCTGAATAGGATGCTTGCAGGGGCATAACTAGAAATCACTGCCCCCCCCCTGCAGAACTTTACATGGAGTCACCCCCCCCTACCCCATCACACTTTCTGCTCAAGTAAACTCAGAACCAATGTTATTCTATTGGCTAGTGTGCACACGTGAATGTTCTATACAGTTAGGAAGAAACAAATGGTCAGCACCACGTGACAGTAAAGTGAAAGGGTGTGATTCAGGCCAGGGATAATTAACTTCGGCATTCACCCAATGGTCTGATCTGCGTGCTCAAGACATATATGCAAATCATCCAAACAGTCAATGAGAAAAGTAAATCCGGCACTGCAGCATATCAGTACATTTATTCCATACAGGACGGCACATGGTCGATCCTCAGAAGAAGCACCGCCGTGCGAAACGGCCGTTGGGCTGCCCGTTTCACACCCTGCATCCATCTCACCCACTGGTAGCACTATCATTATTTGTCATTTTTGCCTGCTGTTTGCACGCTCATTGATGCAGTCCTGTATGGAATAATTGTATTCATATGCTGCAGTGCTGGACTTACTTTTCCCCCATGTAGATAAAAACTGACAGCAGTGAAGTACGTTCGTGGTACATTGAACGTCTTACCCACATATTTTTTTAGGGCCCTTTTCCACTAGCGGCGTTTGCGATGCTGAATCGCAAAATCGCAAACCGCTAGTGATTTTGAAATCGCTACAGTTTGCTTTTTAACATAGGAATTGCGGTAGGCGTTTTTGACTAACGCGATCGTACCGCGGAGCGAACTTTACCGCGATTTTGCTATGCAGTGCATTGCATAGCAAAATCGTGAACGCAATCGCCGGGAAGTTTCCTGCACTTGCGATTCAGCAATCGCTAGCGTTTAGCGCGAACGCTAGTGGAAAAGGGCCCTTAAGGGTGCTACCAACTTGCCACAGACGATATCAAATACCTGAGTAAGGACGGGACCTCCTCACCTGCTTGACGCCGTTGTTGCTCTGGATGTGCAACCCACCCCTTGTATTTTTTTCATATAATTTATTCACACCCATTATCTTCAGGTACTACACACCATAAGGGGTTCCTGTGGTTTCTCCCTCTAGAAGCGCTTCAGAACCTCACCAGAAGCCTATTGCTTGTGCATTAATAGGCGCCATCAGAAAATCTCTATCAGCAATTGGTTTAACCCCCTTGGCGTTCTGATTCTTTCCGGATTTTAGAGTCTAAAATATAAAATCATGCTGCTAGGGAGTTCCACAGCAGCCCAGCACTCACCTCCCTGGGATCCAGCGCTGCAGTTTTCCCTCCGTCCTCCGGGAGGTGCTGTAACACTATAGTGAGATTGCTGGCTGAGGGAGATCTTACCAAGAGGAAGCAGAGCCTGGGAGGAGAGGAAGAAGAATGGTGGCTGACATCAGGATCCCCCGGGAGGAGAGTTTAAACTCCAGCAGCGCGCATTGCTCTGCATAGACCTCCCGGCGGCTACCACGAGTTCAGCTATGTGTTACTGTTCCTGGCTTGTTTTTTCACCCCGAGCTGAATTCGTGATTACTGCTACGGAGGTTAAGGTGATAAAGCAGGGAGGAACATTGTACAGACACACAGCACGGCTACACCTCTGCAACCTGCTGTGTAACAATGGGAGAACAGGGCTTCTCTGTTGGTCACGTGACCATTGTTTGTGCAGAGGTCACTGGAGGATGTGAGCCACATGTACAGCCCATCACTGATGTGAGCTGGCCAGTGTCTTACTGCTACTGTCTACCGATTTAAAGCCTGTTTGAATAGAGCAAGTTAGGGTCAGAGCCTCCAAAATCCACTGGCTGTGCCTGCCTGGGAAGCTGCAGAACTGAGGCCATCTGGGCTGCGACTGCTGTCAGCTCAGGTCAGAGGTTGCACCATACAACAGTGTACCGCTACTCTACCCCGTCCAATCATCAGGCTGGCACATAGGCAGAGCAGCTCCCTGCATAGCACAATGCTGCCCCCATAGCTCTCAATTGATGGACAGGTTATTAGAATTGCAGGGCTGGCTGAACAGAATAAAACTATGCTCACAAGAATGGATGGTCAGTGAGATGCCAATTGCTAGAAATGTTATGCAGCTTAGAAATGGACCAATAAACTGCAGCGGCGACTGCTGCATTTGATTAATCCAATGCTAAGCTATATAAATTGGCATCCAGAACTATGGAGTCGGAATAAAAGTAATCCAACACCAACTCAGTTTATGAAACCTGCGACTCCATGTAGCCAAAGCTTGCTCTGACTCCACAGCCGTTTGCATCAGTTTGGAGTGATCAGCATCTCACAGCCCTAATAGCACGTGAGAAACCACGCACACTCAGCATTCCTTCAGCTTAGTACACATCACTGAGCCACGGAATCTCAAGCCACCACCTGGAGCATGCATGCTTACCTGCAAAGTCTTTGACGTTGACATCGGCGCCCTCATTTATTAATTCTTTGATGCGCCGCGCGTCGCCTCTTATGGCCGCCCGATGAAGGCGAGTCTCCCCCCGCTCATTCCGCTTGTTTACTTTGTCTTTGGTTTTGGAGGCGGAGTTGGGAGTCCCCTTCTGGCCGACTGTAGATTGAGAAGGATGCTTTGGTGTGGTGTCAACTAGGAGAGAAGAACAGACAGAACTTCAGCATTCGGAAGCACAGACTTTCACAGACTAAGAATGGTCAGCATTTTGTGGCTTCTGGTTACCCGGCTCCGTCAACATCCACCCCGAGTTGTAACAGCACAAGCTGCCACGCCTTCCCTATGACAAGCAAGCGCCCGCTCTCTGATAGAAGTGGTCAAACACAAGAGGCATCATTTGAATTTTGGACAAGCAGACTGGAAATTGAATTACTTTCCAACAGAGTCAGTAAGATAAGTAAAGGTAAACTTTAAAAGGAAAAAAATGTTTCCAGACGCCTGCAAAAAATTCCGAACAAATCTAAGCAAAAAGCCTCATACTCCCCTAATAAGGGATTTTTTTCCGTGGCTCCTCCCTACAGATCCCTCTGGGAGACGACACTGCACATACAAGCAGAGGAGCAGAAATGTCATGGCAGCCTCACACCCTCATTCCATGTGACCGCACCCCCTACCCAACCAGTGAAAGTGTGATTGTATCGTAGTATGGATACAGAGGCGCCAAAAAGGATAGAAGTACCTAAAAAGTTTAAAACATGAGGCGTTAGTGGTGGACTTACCTTCTCGCAGCAGACTCAAAAATTGCCAATGTGTTTATTAAATAGAACAACTCTATTTACATACTCCAGGTGACAATGGAATACGTTTCGCAGGTTTGATCCCGCTTCACCAGGCAATAACAACAGAGTAATAGCATATGTGGTCAGTAGAAGAGCCAGGCACCTCTGTCTGACAGACAGAGGTGCCTTCTACTGACCACATATGCTATTACCGTTATTGCCTGATGAAGCGGGATCAAACCTGCGAAACGCATTGCATTGTCCCCTCGAGTATGTAAATAAAATTGTTCTATTTAAAGTGTAACTGTCGGGCATAAAATCAAAAAACAATTCTTTACTTTTATCTGGTAAACAAGTAATATGGATGCTAACCAGGCAATCCAAAAGTTAAAATCACTATTACTTTTCTTGTTGATGAATCATCATTCCCCAGTTTACCTGACTCTTATTTGGTACACACAAAATTTGGTACACAAAAAGGAAGTTGCAGGGCATGCTGGGTTGTCTGTTTGCTTCTCTAGTAGAGAAGTAGAAGTAGAGAAGCAAAAGATGACAACCCAGCATGCCCTGCAACTTCCTTTTTGTGTACCAAATTTAGTTTTAACTTTTGGATTGCCTGTTAAGCATCCTTATTACTTGTTTACCAGATAAAAATAAAAAATAGATTTTTTATTTTATGCCCGACAGTTACACTTTTAACACACACATTGGCAATGTTTGTGACTGCTTGGAGGAGGTAAGTCCACCACTGCCTCCTCATGTTTTAAACTATTTAGATACTTTTATCTTTTTGGCGCCTCTGTATCCATACTGCGCTATATCAAGTCCACCCCTGGTGGAGGAGTGTTACCCCCTTTTATCCTCATCCACAGAGAGCGACGTCTTAATCCTGAGTGGGGTCAGGTCTAATCTCCCACCTACCACTTCATTTCAACTACCAGTACATACTACACTATATTTAGCTCTCGGCGTCCCTACAAACTGTGATTGAGTGTACACAGGGAGAAATGGGGTTGTGGAGACCTCCTAAAAGAACGCAAGTGGGGGAGGCAGGTAATTTGCTGCCTATACTTCGAGGACCCAGAAAGACATGTATTTTTTTTTTTTTGTATTTATTTAATCGAAAATTATATCTTAAAGAGAAACTCCAACCAAGAATTTAACTTTATCTCAATCACTAGCTGATACCCCCCTTTACATGAGAAATCTATTGCTTTTCACAAACAGACCATCAGGGGGCGCTGTATGACTGATATTGTGGTGAAACCCCTCCCACAAAAAGCTCTGAGGATGGAGGTACTTTTGACAGTTTGCCACAATGTAACAAGGTTCAGAGACAGGAAATAGCTGTTTACAGCTGTCTCCAATGACCAAAACAGCTAGCAGCAGCTACATAACCTGCCCACAGTAACAATGTCACCATGTAATAAATGTCAGAATATAAATTGGGGAGAGGAAAGATTTTACAATGAGCAAACACTGACTAAATCGTTTATACATAATTATTGTAAAAATAAGCACTTTTTTTATTACACTATTTTCACTGGAGTTCCTCTTTAAGTGCACAAGGGTCCTCATCCTTAGCAAACTAAGTCCTTCAGATACCAATGGAAGGCAGCAGGAAGGGGCAGAGCTGAGGTCAAATTCAGAAGTTAAGGCCCCCTATTGGTTTGGCCCGTCCACTGGAGAGCTACCACAGCACACAGGAAAGAAGAATGGAATTAAGTCACAGATGCCATACAAGCAGGTGGTTTTTAAAATCAGAATAATCTAATGTATTATTTAAAAATGCAAAGAACAAACTTTTAGTCAATAGGCCTTCTTCAAGGCCCTTTGCTGTTGCAGTAGCAGAACTAGTAACAAGAGGGCACACTTGCACTAACCACACAGTTTCTCAACAAGCACAAGTTATTTTTTTGGAGAATTTTAGGAATCTGCTAGAGGGGAAAAAAAAAAAACACCACCCTATAAATGTTTGCACAATACAAACCACTACTTCCCCCTCTTACAAGTGGTTATGCTAAATGCTAACTTTATTCATGTTTTAGATTTCACAAGAAGAGCTTCAGGAAAAATGAAAAGGCAAAAAACAAACCAGTTCCTCAAAATGCTTTATATAAATGTGGGTATTGTGCAAGAGGCACAAGGAATTATGTCACCAACTGTCCCTCCCTCAGAGGAGCTCACAATCTAATGCCCCTAACGCAGCCTGGAGTCAGTCTGACAGAGGAGCGCACAATCTAATGCCCCTAACGCAGCCTGGAGTCAGTCTGACAGAGGAGCTCACAATCTAATGCCCCTACCGCAGCCTGTAGTCAGTCTGACAGAGGAGCTCACAATCTAATGCCCCTACCGCAGCCTGGAGTCAGTCTGACAGAGGAGCTCACAATCTAACGCCCCTACCGCAGCCTGGAGTCAGTCTGACAGAGGAGCGCACAATCTAATGCCCCTAACGCAGCCTGGAGTCAGTCTGACAGAGGAGCTCACAATCTAATGCCCCTACCGCAGCCTGGAGTCAGTCTGACAGAGGAGCTCACAATCTAATGCCCCTTCCGCAGCCTGGAGTCAGTCTGACAGAGGAGCTCACAATCTAATGCCCCTACCGCAGCCTGGAGTCAGTCTGACAGAGGAGCTCACAATCTAATGCCCCTACCGCAGCCTGTAGTCAGTCTGACAGAGGAGCTCACAATCTAATGCCCCTTCCGCAGCCTGGAGTCAGTCTGACAGAGGAGCTCACAATCTAATGCCCCTACCACAGCCTGGAGTCAGTCTGACAGAGGAGCTCACAATCTAATGCCCCTACCGCAGCCTGTAGTCAGTCTGACAGAGGAGCTCACAATCTAATGCCCCTACCGCAGCCTGGAGTCAGTCTGACAGAGGAGCTCACAATCTAATGCCCCTTCCACAGCCTGGAGTCAGTCTGAAAGAGGAGCTCACAATTAATGCGCCTACCGCAGCCTGGAGTCAGTCTGGCAGAGGAGCTCACAATCTAATGCACCTACCGCAGCCTGGAGTCAGTCTGACAGAGGAGCTCACAATCTAATGCCCCTACCGCAGCCTGGAGTCAGTCTGACAGAGGAGCTCACAATCTAATGCACCTACCGCAGCCTGGAGTCAGTCTGACAGAGGAGCTCACAATCTAATGCCTCTACCGCAGCCTGGAGTCAGTCTGGCAGAGGAGCTCACAATCTAATGCCCCTACCGCAGCCTGGAGTCAGTCTGACAGAGGAGCTCACAATCTAATGCCCCTTCCACAGCCTGGAGTCAGTCTGAAAGAGGAGCTCACAATCTAATGCGCCTACCGCAGCCTGGAGTCAGTCTGGCAGAGGAGCTCACAATCTAATGCCCCTACCGCAGCCTGGAGTCAGTCTGGCAGAGGAGCTCACAATCTAATGCCCCTACCACAGCCTGGAGTCAGTCTGACAGAGGAGCTCACAATCTAATGCCCCTTCCACAGCCTGGAGTCAGTCTGAAAGAGGAGCTCACAATTAATGCGCCTACCGCAGCCTGGAGTCAGTCTGGCAGAGGAGCTCACAATCTAATGCCCCTACCACAGCCTGGAGTCAGTCTGACAGAGGAGCTCACAATCTAATGCCCCTACCACAGCCTGGAGTCAGTCTGACAGAGGAGCTCACAATCTAATGCCCCTTCCACAGCCTGGAGTCAGTCTGAAAGAGGAGCTCACAATCTAATGCCCCTTCCACAGCCTGGAGTCAGTCTGACAGAGGAGCTCACAATCTAATGCCCCTTCCACAGCCTGGAGTCAGTCTGAAAGAGGAGCTCACAATTAATGCGCCTACCGCAGCCTGGAGTCAGTCTGGCAGAGGAGCTCACAATCTAATGCCCCTACCACAGCCTGGAGTCAGTCTGACAGAGGAGCTCACAATCTAATGCCCCTTCCACAGCCTGGAGTCAGTCTGAAAGAGGAGCTCACAATTAATGCGCCTACCGCAGCCTGGAGTCAGTCTGGCAGAGGAGCTCACAATCTAATGCCCCTACCACAGCCTGGAGTCAGTCTGACAGAGGAGCTCACAATCTAATGCCCCTTCCACAGCCTGGAGTCAGTCTGAAAGAGGAGCTCACAATCTAATGCCCCTTCCACAGCCTGGAGTCAGTCTGACAGAGGAGCTCACAATCTAATGCCCCTACCGCAGCCTGGAGTAATTTGGGGGTGTGGAAGAGAATTGTAGTGCCCGGTGGAAACCTACGCAAAATTTGTAACAAACGTGAAACTCCAAGCAGATCACTTCCTGACCGGGGACCTGCCTGAAAACCAGGCTTCTGTGCAGATATGAGGAGTATGATCACTCTAATAACCCAGCCTGGGAGAAGGACTGAGCTATACAAGCAGGCCTTAATGTCCGGATCTCATACAAGGACTGGTGACATTCTCTCACTCAGGTTACCAGGGAGATTATAGCTTTGGGCACATCTGGGTCACCTAAATACTCCACAGTATATTATGCAGATTTAGGGAATACTCTCGGGATTATCAATTAGGTGAGCCGGGTACACAGGTGACACAGATGGCAGCCATTTTATCCCCTTCAAATTTCCAGAACCATTGCTTCATGTCTGTGGCCTGCATAAAGTGAACCTGTTAACCAGTATTACATGGCATGCCAGCTACCGTCATCCTCCTTTATGCAGGACTCAGCTGCCAGAATTGGGTTTTGAGAACACATTTTGTGATCCTGGCTTCATAGTGCCCTGATAAGCGCTCGCCAATACTGGGAGGGAAGAGGCATGCCATAAAAACCATTTCAAAGGTAAGAAGAATGGCTTGCCTCAATGACCTATTACACTTGTGAAAGGTAAGCACATTTCATTGAACACATTAAAGACAAAAAAATACCCAAAACATTAAAATGTGCTTACCCCACACAAATGGTACAACTTCATGGAGGTAAGCCTTTCTTACCTTTAACACAGTTTTAAAAATTATCCTTTTGGGGTCACCTTTTCCATCCAAGAATATAGCTTCCCTCCCCTGTGGGGGGGAGAGGGGGGGGGGGGGGGGAGTCTAGTCAGAGTTCCTTTACAACTACTGGCAACCTTTCGTTAGCGAGCTTCCCTTCTCACAGAGGACCATAGACCCGTGTGAACAGGGGCCTTCCTCACACGCCTATAATCTGTGGTTGCCGGTATTGCAACCCTTGTATGCGAGTGCATCCCCCTAATATTCACATAATATGGTGCAGTTACATACTACACTATAGGAGACTCCCGAGGACTGAGTATGTTTCCTGGAATGGACTTCAAACTACTCCAGACGTTCCCTCGTGAGCTCTCACCAATAACTTTTCCTTTGGGAAACAACAAACTTTGGCAAAATGGCATAGCCGTCATAAGTTTTGCCAGACAGAATTTTGATAGGAATGTCTTTTGATCAATGTTCAATTGTTATGTGGAAGGTTAATCAGGAAATGGTGTTCTTTACCAGACTGATCGAGCTTGTAGGTTCATAAAAGCAGGGCTGTGCAGTCAGTACAAAAATCATCCAACTAACTCCTCAGTTTATGCAATCACCGACTCCAACTCCAGGTCCCCAAAATGGCTCAGAGTCCTCGACTTCTTAGTCTAATACTTACCAGGGCTGTGGTTTTGGTACAAAAACCATCAGACTCAGATTATGAATCTACAGAGTACCAAAAATTGCTCCGACTCCACAGCTCTGCATAAAAGGCAAAGTCTAAGGTGCCAGGGCTTCTGTGCCTATAGGCTCCTGTGTGGTCAATCCCGGCCTGATCATTTTGGGTGGCAGGCACTCTGCACTGCACACAGCTGAGCTTGTTCTGCTCTATGGGGAGGGGAGAGGGAAGAACCGATGATTGGCACCACACTGCAGGAACTTTCTTTGAAGTTTCCATACCAATAGCAGTGAACAGTTACAGCGATCTGTGAGCACATTTCTATCATTCTGCCTACAAGCTATGTCCAGTTACTATGGTAACAGCTGAGTAGCAGGCTGCCACTGATCAGAGACCCAACATCATTAGCGCCTTACTGTGGCTGAACTCTGTTTCCGTACATTAGTGATGGGCAAAATACAAATAAAGATCGGGCGTTTGCAAGCATTAATGTAAACAGACTTCAGCTTGCAGTGAGATGAGGACAACAGTATGGAGGACAGCTGGCCTCTTAGCAGTGTGGTCACCATAGAAACTGTTAATAAAGAATCCAGGAGTTGCCTAGAGGCTGGACAGGAACATACATCCCCAGAAGCTGCCAAGATGCACTTAAATAAAAAGCACAAAAGGTAAACATCAGCTGCAGGTCTCACCTACAGTCACGAATGGAGGATTCAAAGTGTCACTTTCCCCCTTCTGAAAGGGCGTTACAACACAGCTTAAAGGGATATGCAACTGAAAATAATGGCCAGTTACTTACCTGGGTCGTCTTCCAGCCCCCCTGAAGTCTTCCAGCTCCCTTACCCCTCATTCTGCAATGCTTGGTTCTCCCGTTGGCCCACTGTGCATGCGCAGCGCTGCCCCGTGCCTCCTCTCTCACGGCCACACGCAAGCGCAGAACACTCCCAGCCATTAGAGCCTGTTAGAAAAGGCGCGTGGCATGGGCAGGGCCGGTTCTCTCATGAAGCAAGGTGAAACAATTGCATCAGCCACAGAGATTACCAGGAGCAGCATGTTTGTACATGCAGTCAGAGTAGGAAGAGAGCGAGGTGAAGAGGTCATCAGTGGGGGAAAGCAGCCTGTTGTGCTGTGTGAGGAGGCTGACAGTGAGTGGGGAGGGGGGGAGGCAGGAGAGCAGCAGTGTTTCGTTTTACTTGCACAGCAGAAGTGAGGAGGTGGTACTGCTGTCCTGACTAAGGAGGAATGGAGTGGCTGATCAGTTGTCACAGCATCATAAGCCAGCCAGTGTGCTATTAATTGTATTCATAAAGCGCCAACATGTTATGCAGCGCTGGACAATATATACAAGGATGACAGACATAAGGTTATACAACATAGAACAAAGTTATACAAGGCAAGCTGTACAAGATACATGATCATGCGATATGGGCTGGTTAGGCAGGCCCAGTAATACAAGTACAGGCTGTCATAGGAAAGGAGAACACGATTCTGCAGATTACACTAAGGAAGGGAGGACCCTCCCAGAGGCTTACAATCTAGGGAAAGCAGCTCTTGAGAAAGCCTGCAGGCGCACATGGGAGTGGGAAATACGTGGGGCGGTGAGGCGAGCGTTGTTAGAGGATTGGAGGGGAACGACCTGGTGTCTACCTGGGAACAAGCTTCCAGATGTAGGTAGGGCTGGTTTTGTGTACAGATATATATACACCAAGCATAGAATCTTGAAAGTTATCCTGAATCGGATAGGGAGCCAGTGCAGGGATTTACATAGGGGAGATGTGGATGCGGAAAGGTGCGAAGAATGGATGAGTCTTGCAGCCGCGCTCATAACTGATCGAAGGGGGGCAATGCGTTTGAAGGGGAGGCCAGAAAGGAGGGAGTTACAGTAATCAAGGCGGAAGGTTGATGAGGGATGTGTTGAGCTGCAGCGTGACATCTGAAAACATTAAGTGAAGCAGAGTAAATAGTCGAGGGCTGTGTAATCATTACGAATTGGGGAATTGGGGGTGGGGGAAGAGGTGCATTCTCACAAGTTTGAGTCAGGCAGCAGAGTCTAGACCTGACCCTGGGCACAATGCTGTCCATTCAGGTCTGGAGGATGACACAAGGGGATCTGAGCAGCATGTGATGTTAGCAATGGACCAGGAAGACATCAGGGAGCTAGAAGTAGTCCCAGGTAAGTAACTGGCCTCTTTTTTCCATTTAACAGGCATATGCAGAGTATAAGAAAACAGATAAAGTTATTGATTATACAGGCACTGGGTCAGAGCAATATAGTGATTTTCATGACAGTGGTCCATTCAGTTGATCAGTGTGGGCCTCACTCATTCTCAGAATATACATCAGGCCCAGCAGCTTTCATTCTCTACAGCCACTAGGGGTCACTGTCTATAGTGCTGAGACATCTCTGACTGCAAAGCTTGACTTTCATACAAGGAGAGGCCTCTAGTGGTGGGAAGAAGCAACCACAGTGCAAAATGTACTGGCCCATGTTTGGTTCCTGCCATTAGACACTGCATCATGATGCAGGAGGAATGGAAACACTCCGCTCTGTATAATAATTGTAACATACAGGAATAGACAAACTGCCGAAGCTGGAAAAATACCAATAAATGAAATCTGAACACAGCATTCCATGTGGGATTGATCGCTTAGTTTTCCAATGGTTTTCCTCCGGGCTGGCTTTCCGGTCCAACCATGTACCCCTAAAATATGGTGTGCCCCAGAGCTCAATACCATACTCTGTTGCTTACCATATACATGCTACCACTTGGAAATATCCAAAAATACGGTCTGACAAACCACTGCTATGTTGATGACACCCAGCTAGATTTATCATTCAAAACAGATGGGGCAGACCCCAGTCCAGAAATAAACACTTGCTTAGCTGAGCTTCAGGTGTGGATTAATGACTACATGCCGACAAAACAGCGATTCTTGTCATCAGAGGTCAGAGCCTAGCAACTAAGGAGCTCTGAACTCAGCACCGAGGGTCAAACCTTATTACCCTCCATCATCAGCTGTTGTGAATTTTTTTTTTAATCTAAGTAACATTGCAAAAATTAAGCACCTCATTCCTTCAGAGGATCTTCCAACCCTAGTTCACATCTTCATCACATCGACTTTTGCAATGCCCTATATGCAGGCCTTTCAAATAAAGCTAGTACAGAACATTCGCGCAAAGGCTGTTAACAAGCCATCCCGCCAATGCCACATAACACCAATCTTTTACACATTCCGCTGGCTACCTATAAAATAATCTTTTCTGTTGACAACCCCTTGAGTCTCTCTGCCTCTTTCCTAACTACCTCACATATAAGGTCATCAGTATACCAATAATTCCAGGAAGAGAAGCTACATGAGCTGATAGTCAGAATATATTTACTGCCGAAAGTAGACCTGCAACAAAATCCTTAAAGGGAACCAGAGAGGATGCAATATACATACCTGGGGCTTCCTCCAGCCCCATACGCACGGATCGCTCCCACGCCGCAGTCCTCCTCTGCCTGGAACCGCCGCCACCGGGTCCCGTCATTGCCGCGAGTCGGCAAGTCGGCCGCGGCCAATTCTCCGCATCACCGGGTTCTCTCCCCATACTGATACGCATGTGGCCGCTAACTGCGCAGCCGCATGCGTACATGTATGGAGGGAGCCCCTGTGATGCGGACAATTGGCCGCGTCCGCCGGAAGTGACGGGCCCGGTACCGGCGGATCCAGGAAGCTGAGGACGGCGGCGTGGGAGCGATTCAGGCTTATGGGGCTGGAAGAAGCCCCAGGTATGTATAAAATCTTTTTCTTTTTCCACCCCCCGTTCCTCTCTGGTTCCCTTTAAAGGAATTCTATCAAACTTTCTCTATTTCTGTAAGCATTATAAATCAATTTGCCAACAAAAGTAAGAATAAGCACAGCATATATTTTTGCTGTGCAGCCTGTCTTTGTCTTTATTTAACTTACTGTAGGTGTCCCCTGAGAACTGACGGCGACGGGGAATTGGGGCAGTTCATTTTTGCAAGAGGGGAATCCTCTTGCTGAGTATAGCTGTAGTTTACTCTATTCTGATGCTCCCCACACAGCAGTGAGTTCTGCAGCACACCATCGGCTCATAAAGTTACTGAGAGAAGCCCTCTCTCACTCCTAGTCTGAAGGAGACTGTGCTGAGCTGCGTGATTGTTTCTACACAATGTAAACATATGAGCTGGAGGAGGGCGCCGTCATTGCTCTGAAGAGAAGCCGTAGAGGAAGATTTATTATCATAATAAATCTTCCTCTACGGCTTCTCTTCAAAGCAATGACGGCGCCCTCCTCCAGGTCATATGTTTACGTTGTGTAGAAACAATCACGCAGCTCAGCACAGTCTCCTTCAGACTAGGAGTGAGAGAGGGCTTCTCTCAGTAACTTTATGAGCCGATGGTGTGCTGCAGAACTCACTGCTGTGTGGGGAGCATCGATCAGAATAGAGTAAACTACAGCTATACTCAGCAAGAGGATTCCCCTCTTGCAAAAATGAATTGCCCCAATTCCCCGTCGCCGTCAGTTCTCAGGGGACACCTACAGTAAGTTAAATAAAGACAAAGACAGGCTGCACAGCAAAAATATATGCTGTGCTTATTCTTACTTTTGTTGGCAAATTGATTTATAATGCTTACAGAAATAGAGAAAGTTTGATAGAATTCCTTTAAAATGGGAGGCTGATCGAGCGTTTTAAAATCGAATGCATAACAATTACAGAATCAGAACTTTGTGTATGTTACGGCCAGAACCAGTCTGGCCACTTGGGGATCTGGCCGGTCCAAACTAAAAGCAGGGCTGAGGAGTCGGTACAAAAATCATCTGACTCCAAGAAGTTTATGAAACCACCGACTCCAACTCCAGGTACCCAAAATGGCTCCGACTTTCACGGCGGCAAAGTGAGGAATGAAGCTGCCTCCTCGGCTCTGGCTCCTCCCCCCTGTGCACCACCTATTCAGCTCTGGCAGACAGGGACACGTGCATTCCCCAGAGTCGTTCGTCGCGGCGGGGAATCCTGCCATTTGTTCCTGCAGAGCGGGTTCTGGCAGAGGCAATGTCTGCAGCCTTCCCGCTCTGCTGCCTTGACGCACCTTTCTCACATTAGCCGCAGTGAGACGGCTACGTCTAGTTTTGACCGGCCAGAACCCCAAGTGGCCAGACTTCTGGCCGTAACACATACAACATGCTGTGCTTTGAGGAAATCAGAGGTCACATGTAGCCCTTTGTATTTAGCAAACTGAGCACCGCTGCTGTACACACTCCACGGGACACGTTCAAATACAGTTAAATGACACAATTTTGTGGCCAGATGTTCCTGTTCAGGAGTGAATGACTGTTGCTGGAATCTGGGGGGATTCTAGAGTATCCATGGAGCTCCTGCAAGCTGTGAATGCCAGCCTGTGGTACAGAGGCACCCCCATCCCACAACACTGGTACAGACCATGCGGCCGGCACTGCACCATTTCAGGATGCAGCCAATGGCAGAAGTGATGCTCATCAATGCTTCTTACCTGGACTGTTTGCAGATTCTTCTGCTGTCATCTGCATAAGCAAGGCAACCTGCTGCCGCTCTGATAACGGGTACCCGGCCCGGATTCCAGAAAGTCCAATGCCATAAAGTAAACCAGACTTCCGATTGGCAGGCTCTTTCTTGATGCGCTTCCTTTCAGGACCCTGTTTTTCTGCAAAACAAAAGGAAGCTTTTATGAGGAGACAGAAAGCCACTGCGCAGCACAGATCATACAATGCTGGATTCAGAACAAATGCACTGGGAGGAAAAAACAGCCAACCAACCAACCAACCAACCAACCAACCAACCAGTGATGACATATGATGATTTACCTAGAGTACTACCTGCACTGCCACACAAAATAGCAGCAGAAGATGAAGTTGCATTAACCATTTCAGCCAGTCGTTTTTCACCTTATCCATCCGAGCAATTTTCACCTCCCATTCATTCGCCAATAACTTTATCACCAATTATCACACAGAATTGATCCATATCTTGTTTTTCCCGCCACTAATTAGGCTTTTTTTGGGCTGTACATTTTGCTAAGAATTTCTTTTTCTAAATGCATTTTAACAGGAATACTAAGAAAAAGATCATAATTTTTCAGTTTTCAGCCATTATAGCTGTAAAAAAATACATGCTACCATAATTAAAACCTATGTATTTTATTTGCCCATTCTTCCTGGTTATGACACCATTTAAATTATGTCCCTATCACAATGTATGGCGCCAATATTTTATTTAGAAATAAAGGTGCATTTTTTTCAGTTTAGCGTCCATCACCATTTACAAGCCTATAATTTAAAAAATATTAGTAATACACCCTCTTCACATGCATAGTAAACAAAGTTCAGACTCTTCGGTAACTTTTTTTATTGTATTTTTTTTTACCATTAAACATTTTATTTGGGTAATTTTTGGTGTGGGAGGTAAACAGTTGTTTGTATGTATTTAATTTAAAAAAATGTATGTGGATGTAGTTTTAGTATTTGGCCACAGCCAATTTTTTTTTTTTTTTTTTTTTTTTGTACTGGAAGCAAACTCTTGCTTCCAGGAAGTATAGTGAGGACCTGAAACACTTTTTTTCTTCAGAAAGATTGCGGCTTCTCAAAGAAGCAGTCGGTCTTTTTTGTTGGGGAATTAGATCAATGAACGGGAACCATGTTCCCATTCATTGAACTCCGGGCTAACGGGGGGGGGGGGGGGGGGGGTGGCACGGGAGCGCGCAGCAGTAGCTGAATGGATGTGACGGTCAAGTCCATTCGGCTAAAATGGTTAAAATTAAATATCAAAATACTAAACACATACAAATAAGTATGTTTCTTCCACAGTAAAATGAGATATTACATCTTCCTCTGCGTACATATGTAATCGCCACTGTGAGACTTGGGCGCAGGATACAGCTGGTATATGGCTTATCTTGCTGCTGCACAAGTCCCGGCAATGTTAATTACTGTTCCCCCTCCAGGACGCCTGGGATGTTGGGGAATGGTGTAATTCAGCTTCCAGCTATTGCTGGCGGCCCGAATTATAGGGTTTTAAAATGTAACTTCTGCTTAGTCTTATGACGACGCCGAAGTTGCTCAGTGTGTGCCCAAATCTCCTGCGCTGTGATTACAGCGCTCGCTTTCTCCTATGTTGCTGTCACTTAAAGTAGTAAGTAGAAATCTAACAGTTTTTTGACTAGTCCAGCTCTTTATAGGGGATTCTCAGCATTTATTTTATTCTATACAAAACCACGCCCTGGAAAGGATCTTTACACACACATGCCAGCCCCCCACCTGTTTGCACACTATTCTGGCAGTTGGGATGAGGAACTGCAGTTTACTACGTGCTTTTGAAAATAAGGAAAACTACAAATTCCCATGAGGCGATGGGCTAGTCCAAAGCGCCATCAGTTCAGTCAGATTTCTAGTCTACTGTCAGTGACAACATTTTAGGAGAACATTTTACTCTAGGAGAAATGTACTTTTTGGGTTTTTATGCATTTAAAATGTTAATTTTTTTTTTCGTAATTATGGTCCTTTAAACGGTACCAGATGTAAAAGCATCTGATAAAAACTGAAGCTGTACTAAGTAGAGGGGCATACTCAAATATTCACCTAGTCTCCCTTCCCCCGCCGCTCAACTCTGATCCGTCCCGTTGTCCTGGGCAACTTCAGCGACTCCAAACCCGGCTATACTGTGCCCCGCATGCGCAGTATGTCAGTACTGCTTCCCTGTGGCTGCGCCGAGTGGTGTCACAGGACAGGAGCACGCTTGATCTCCCCCACGTCTCCAATCAAAAGAGCTCATGGTGTAACAAACAGAGCCTGAGACCACTAAATACACTCGCTACTGGCCCTATTGACTTTTTGACCATCCAGCTACACAAACATTTCCACATATGTTTCTGTTAAGAAGTGGGTCACTGGACTGACAAATTATGAAATAACAGGGCAGCATTTGACCAACATTACTTAATGGCGCCAAGCTAAAGAGCACCAGCATACTCCACCCCTTATACATGTTCCAGATGCTTCTACCTACCCTGCATCATAGCCGACCCCTGTTCACTACAACCTAAAGTTCCTTTCAGTCAATCCAAAGAATCAGACTGTGCAAAAATCCATAAGCACCAGTCTAGTACATTAAAAGTAAAACTTTCATTAACAAAATACTGAATCTGCCATCTGTATTCCTTTTGAAAGGGCCAGCTCCCCAGCTGCCATGGTGATCCTTTGGCTTCCGTGTGGTATGTGTCTCACCTGAAACAAGCCATGGGGAAGGGGGGGGGGGGGGGGGTCAGTAAAGCTCATCAGCATCCAGGACAGCTGGCTTCAGAATAAGATGTACAAAAACTGCTACTGTCCATTACATAGTTTTTCTGTTTGCAGCAGCAACTATACAGCCTGCTAATCAACTGCATGGGGTATGGCTGACATCCAACTGCAGGATGGAGTAATCAGGTGCTGCTGATAGTAATCAATACTAGTGCAAACTCTGGGCCAGGTTCGTCAAAGCATTACCAACAGAGTTTTTTTCTTCTAAAACTGTTCTAACCAGCAGAGGAACTGTTTTGCAGGATAGTAGGTAGAGGTAGAAAGTTCTTAATTCCTACATAATACTGACAGTTTAGCATGAATTTCCAGAGCTGCACTAGTTAAGTGCAAATCCATCTCTAAACTGCTGCAGATTAAGGGCCAGTTTCCACTAGAGCGAATCTGCATGCGTTTCCTGCATGCAGATTCGCATAGACAATACAAGACAATACAAGTGGATGGGACTGTTTCCACTTGTCAGGATTTCTGAGCGTTTTTCTGTGCAGAAAAAAATCTGCACAGCAGAGCCATCAGAATTCGCATACCGCATACAGCTATGCGATTCGCATACAATGTATTTAATAGGAAATACGCATGCGGTTTTGGTATGCGAATCTTCATGCGAATTCACATACGATTTCGCATAAACAATGGAAAAATCACACAGGCACTACCATGGTTAAATTCACATACATAGTCATCCACGCGAATTCACACGAAAATTTGCATACAACCGCATGCTAAATTTGCATCCGCATGCAATTTTTTTACGCAGCGATTCCCACCGCACAAGTGGAAACGGGCCCTAAGAAGTGTTTCATAGCAGTTCTCCAGATAGTGCAGCAGTGCAGGCTAGATGTGATTTGCGAAGGGCTCCTCCCCCCCCCCCCCCTCACTCAAAGCTTGCTGACATCAGATGCAGGGCTGTGGAGTCGGAGAGTCGGGCAATTTTGGGTGCCTGGAGTCGGGAAAAAATGCACCGACTCCTAATGAATTTGTAACTGTAATTAAAATAGAAAATATGATAAAATGTTCTATTTCTCAGATAATAGTCATTAAAAATAATGTATATATATACAGTATATATACAGTAATAGCTGTGCTTAGTCCACAAAAATAAAATAAACCAATCAAAATTAGTTACTTGTGCTGCTTTAATAAAGCAGTCCCCGTATTTTTAAGGTCAGATATACATATCTGATTGTGACTGTATATATGATGTGTACACAGGAATCTCTTATATATACTAAATAACATCTATGCTGTAAGAATAAAGCCTGATGTGTAGCTGTGTCACTAATAGAGATGGTCAACGAGATGGAAATAATTCTGCACTGATGCTGATTTATGCAAATGTATGCACTCCCTTTGCTGATGAAATCAAATAATGTGATATGTTATTAAAATTTGGTTTGGTGACTACAAATTAAAGGGTAACTGAGACAGATGAAAAGTGAAGTTTTATACATACCTGGGGCTTCCTCCAGCCCCCTTCAGGCTAATCAGTCCCTCGCTGTCCTCCACCACTCGGATCTTCTGCTATGAGTCCTGGTAATTCAGCCAGTCAGCGCTGTCCGGCCGCATGCCGCTCCCACAGCCAGGAACATTCTGCACCTGCGCAATAGTGCTGCACAGGTGTAGTATGCTCCTGGCAGCGGAGTGTGTGCATGCGCACTACGCCTGACTGGCTCAAGTACCTGGACTCATAGCAGAAGATGCAGGTGGTGGAGGAGGACAACGAGGGGCTGATTATCCTGAAGGCGGCTGGAGGAAGCCCCAGGTATGTATAAAACTTTAATTTCATCTGTCTCAGGTTTACTTTGTTACACAGTACTACTATACTCTACATATGCACTCCCCACAGAGCTGCAGGGAATCCACTGAGAATGCTGTGCACATTGAACACAGAGGTGTTGTCTGTTTACAATCCCCTCATTCTCCTGCAGAGTACCTGCACATCATTCTTACATGTACCCACACTTACATTGCCTAGGGCCTGATAGATGTTCTTTGTTCCGGTTTGCACCTTTTACAAGTACTATTACCAAGGACTAGTTTTAGTCTAAAGGGAATAAATATAGTAGTCTACATATCCTTCTCACTTCAGTTGTCTTGTAAAATTCCTAAGCGTTGGCAGTTAAGAGACGAATTTCATGTTACATACTTTTAATCAACAAAATTGTAATATGCAAATTAGAGGAGTCGGAGAGTCGGTGGAATCCTAAACTGAGGAGTCGGAGTCTGTGGATTTTTGGACCGACTCCACAGCCCTGATCAGATGTGTTGGTTACCTCAGCAACAGCAATTTCCCTCACACACTACATTGTGAGAGATCTTGATAACTCATCCTATTCCTAACAGTTTAAGAAGGAATCTGCACTATTTAGTGATTTCTGAAACAGTTCTGCACGGATTTCTAAAAGCCTACTAATATTTTGTCTCAGACACTCTTGATAAATGTCCCCCTCTGACACGACCCATCAGCGCCTTCTCATACAAAGTACACCTGAATTGACGATTCTCAGAAACATGGCCATGGAGTCTGGAATCAGAAGCAATTATTAGGTACTTGGGAGCCAGCTAGTAAAAATGTACCGACTCCTACTAAATTAGAACTTTAATTAAAAAAAAAAAAAAAAAAAATGATATTTTTCAGATAGTCCTAATATGTGAATATAGTAACAGGTGCACTTATTTCACAAGTAAAACAGTTACTAGTTCTGCTGCAATAAAGCAGTCACTGAATGATGTAAATCAGATACACATATCTGCCTGACTGCATATCTGATGTGCACACCCGAATCTTATGCAATATCCCTGCTGTAAGAATGAAGCCCGGTATTTAGCTGGGTCAGTAGTGTGATGGTTATCGCCGTTATGCAAACTAACACTCATACACTAATACTTATTTTTGTAGGTTACAAAAGAGTCAATTTTATTTGCGCTGTAATGTGTTTAAAATAAACCTGAGATGGGGAAAAAGTTAGCTTTTACTTAACTGGGGCTTCCCTCCTGCCTCCCGTAGTCGGAGGTCCCCTTTTGCCCCCTCTGTTCCGCTGTCACTCCAATTAAAAGTCTGGCCCCACCCGAGCATGTGCAGTTACAAGTCTTTACGAAATGTGCATGCGCAGAACACTCCCGGCTACAGGAGCAAATTTGAAGCACTCTGGGAGATCAACTGGCATTGTTTGCTCACTTCATGGGTAAGGCCCAACAACAGTGATTCACCTTGCCAGCAGAGAAGATGCCAGCAGCATCACTGATAAATTTAAGAATGTAAATCTGGGTGAGGTAAGACTTTGTATTCTGCAAACATTGAAAAATAAGCAACTTTATTCACTGAGTACATTCAGTTAAGTTACACTTAAGGCAACACTTCTGTTAACTATAAAGATACCAAGTACCACCAAGGAAAGGCCACAAATTGTGCCAAAACTCAAATTACCATTTAATTTTATGTGGCTCCAACAGGCAATGATCTCCCCCTTTCAGATGGCTGCCTGCCCCCAGCAGGTGGCACTAGATCTGCATGTCCTGGTGAAGTGTTCTCCAGTGAAAGCAGCACTGCAGAGTGACATAGAATAATAATACCAGAGACCTCCTAGAAGCATCTGAGGCTGTATGACATGTAAGCTGAGCATTACAGCAGGCCAGGAATGTGTCAGTTTGTGGCTCCTCTCTAGCTGCACCGGCAGGGCAGTCACACTTCCCATGAAGCACCTCTGAGGCTGTGTGACATGAGAGTTCCTCTCTAGCTGCACTGTCTGGGCAGTCACACTGTTCCCATGTGTGGCGCGTCACAGAAAGGCCTGCAGCACACATCAGCCCAGAATCCGGAAGAGCAGCGCTCACCCAGACTGAGATTACAACCACATGAACACAGAGCAGGCCACATCTTCCAGAGCAAGGGGGTGATGGCTGGGGGCTGGGCGGAAATGAGAAACACCGCAGAAATGATTATACAGCAAGAAATTGCTGACCCCTTCCAGAGGCCAGCCTCCAGCACAGCTGCTCCTCATATCTGCACACAGGACTGCCATTACAGCAATCCCTCAGCCTGAAATCCATCACAGCCCTACACATGCAGCAAGTGGCCATATAAACAAGCTTCAGGCTAGGAGAGAGAAACAGGAAGGGGGCGGGGCACAACCTGCTTCCCACATCTCTAATTGCTCAAGTGAAGGCAGCGGCATCTGATCCTGTTTACTAATTACACCGAGCGGGGCCTCAGGTACCCAGATCAAATTGCAGGAGACGTGGAACGTCTTCAAGATGTTACCAAAGCATGCTAGTGGAAACAAATGTGATTCCTGGGACGAACGCACACAGCGCTACACAGAGATCATTCCACAGCGCTACAGAGCAAGCGCACAGAGCGCTACAGAGCAAGCGCTACAGAGCAAGCGTACACAGCAGCGCTCAGAGCAAGCACACACAGCAGCGCTCAGAGCAAGCGCACAGAGCGCTACAGAGCAAGCGCTACAGAGCAAGCGCAAACAGCAGCTCTACAGAGCAAGCGTACACAGCAGCGCTCAGAGCAAGCGCACACAGCAAGCGCTACAGAGCAAGCGCACACAGCAAGCGCTCAGAGCAAGCGCACACAGCAGCGCTACAGGGCAAGCGCACACAGCAGCGCTACAGGGCAAGCGCACACAGCAGCGCTACAGGGCAAGCGCACACAGCAGCGCTACAGGGCAAGCGCACACAGCAGCCCTACAGGGCAAGCGCACACAGCAGCGCTACAGGGCAAGCGCACACAGCAGCGCTACAGGGCAAGCGCACACAGCAGCGCTACAGGGCAAGCGCACACAGCAGCGCTACAGGGCAAGCGCACACAGCAGCGCTACAGGGCAAGCGCACACAGCAGCGCTACAGAGCAAGCGCACAGCAGCGCTACAGAGCAAGCGCACACAGCAGCGCTACAGAGCAAGCGCACACAGCAGCGCTACAGAGCAAGC
Organism: Hyperolius riggenbachi; assembly: GCF_040937935.1. Lineage (NCBI taxonomy): Eukaryota > Metazoa > Chordata > Amphibia > Anura > Hyperoliidae > Hyperolius > Hyperolius riggenbachi. The sequence goes on from NC_090656.1 coordinate 12,765,514, forward strand.
GCACACAGCAGCGCTACAGAGCAAGCGCACACAGCAGCGCTACAGAGCAAGCGCACACAGCAGCGCTACAGAGCAAGCGCACACAGCAGCGCTACAGAGCAAGCGCACACAGCAGCGCTACAGAGCAAGCGCACACAGCAGCGCTACAGAGCAAGCGCACACAGCAGCGCTACAGAGCAAGCGCACACAGCAGCGCTACAGAGCAAGCGCACACAGCAGCGCTACAGAGCAAGCGCAAACAGCAGCGCTACAGAGCAAGCGCAAACAGAAGCGCTACAGAGCAAGCGCAAACAGCAGCGCTACAGAGCAAGCGCACACAGCAGCGCTACAGAGCAAGCGCAAACAGAAGCGCTACAGAGCAAGCGCAAACAGCAGCGCTACAGAGCAAGCGCAAACAGCAGCGCTACAGAGCAAGCGCACATAGCAAACGCACACAGCGCTACAGAGCAAACGCGCACAGCGCTACAGATCAAACGCGCACAGCGCTACAGATCAAACGCGCACAGCGCTACAGAGCAAACGCGCACAGCGCTACAGATCAAACGCGCACAGCGCTACAGAGCAAACGCGCACAGCGCTACAGATCAAACGCGCACAGCGCTACAGAGCAAACGCGCACAGCGCTACAGATCAAACGCGCACAGCGCTACAGATCAAACGCGCACAGCGCTACAGAGCAAACGCGCACAGCGCTACAGATCAAACGCGCACAGCGCTACAGAGCAAACGCGCACAGCGCTACAGATCAAACGCGCACAGCGCTACAGAGCAAACGCGCACAGCGCTACAGATCAAACGCGCACAGCGCTACAGATCAAACGCGCACAGCGCTACAGAGCAAACGCACACAGCGCTACAGAGCAAACGCACACAGCGCTACAGAGCAAACGCACACAGCGCTACAGAGCAAGCGCAAACAGCAGCGCTACAGAGCAAGCGCAAACAGCAGCGCTACAGAGCAAGCGCACACAGCAGCGCTACAGAGCAAACGCACACAAATTTTAAAAGAACTTTATGGCAGGACAAGGACAGTCCACTGTTTCGTGCTCTTTCCCATCTTCATGCTGCCTAGTTCTAAAATGACATACAAACACACCCAAATATATATGCACATATAACCAATCACAGATCATATACTAATTAGAGGACCCGATGGGAAACAGCCTATTTAAATATCTAGTCACACCTCCAACACCCCCATTGGTGGATCCAATCCAGATCCCAGTATTAAAAATTAACAATTAATAAAGGCTAAAAAAGTGATCAGGCATACCTCATGAGTATAATAGTAAAAGATCTACCTTGTGCATCGTTATGTCCACACCTTTTCTCTTATTGTATACGCGTTGGTTGCCGTGGTTACGGCATGCATCTTTGCGTCATTTTGGCGCATACGTCTGTTTGCCGTGGTTGCAGATGGACGGTATGCGTTGTTGCGTCATTCTGATGCATAAGTTTGGCGGGCATGCGTCGATGTGTCATGATGCGTGCGTGGATGTGTCATTTTGATGCGTACGTTTAATGGTAACGCCCTCCTGTTTAGTATTAGGTGTTGCCATGATGCGTATAGCGTCATTTCGGCGGGGCTTAATCCTCCATCCTTTATTGGACGCCTGAACGTTTTTTGTTTACATTAGCGCTATGCTTTCTGTGATTCCACCACCAGGTACAGCCCACCGCAAACTGCCACAGATCCCGCCCCCTAAACATACAGCGGGGAAAGGGAGAGGAGCAGCATGCATTGTACAGTATGGAGGGGAGTACTTTACGTGTACTGTGCAATATAGTGAGACAAGTGCCCCACCAGCCAGACAAAATGATTGGCACACAAGAACGGGATCCCTATACAGACATTAGGCCACTGCCTAAAACTAGGAAACAGCATTTTTGGCTAACAAGAGCCCAATCAGTCTAGCCTTACACATGGGTATGAATGTTAAATGGTGCAGATCTGAAAGTACAAAAATCTTCCAGAGACTCTGAAGCCTCCCTTAAATCATGTTTTTATATTAAAAACCTCGTTAGCATGATTGCAGCACCTAAAATGCTGCATCCCCGCAGCTGAAAACTCAATCAACCCAAACTCCCTGGGGCTAACTGCGGGGAAAGCTTCCTAGTAGAGGCAGAGCTTTGTGCAGTAGCTCTGCCTCTACTCGCTTCAATCTGCACGGATCTCCGCCTCAGCTTTTTAGACCATATATATGGTCGGGATTAGACTGAGCCCCTCTGAGGGACAGTCAGTGACGTAAACGTGCGCTCTGTACAGCATTCTGGAAGATGTCAGCAATATATAAATACTAAATAACAATAATATAAATAATAATGATAGAGAAGCAGGAGGAGCTCCTAATACAGAACTTCAATATGCATTTTCAGATTTTACACAAGAATACAAAATCCTTTTTTGATACATTAAAATTTGCATTTCCTTTAAAAGGGAACCTTAACTCAAAAAAAACCCCACAAGTTTTCCTTACCTGGGGCATCTACCAGCCCCATGCAGCCATCCGGTGCCCTCGCAGTCACTCATGGCTCCTCCGGTCCCCTGTCGCCAGCTAGTTTCGTTTGCGCCGACAGAGTCGGCCGGCCGCCATGCGTACCTTTTTACGCATTCCCGCTGGTGCAGAAAGCCATCGCGGACATAACAAGTACATTCTTACTCATAACGGTTGCAATGCGTAAAAATTTACGCATGACACCTGTAACACGTAAAAATGTACTTGTTAATGTCCACGATGGCTTTCTGTACCAGTACTGTACTGTACTTCCTGTACCAGCGGGAATGCGTAAAAAGGTACGCATGGCGGCCGGCCGACTTCCAGTCGGCAAAAACTAAACTAGCTGACGGCAGGGGACCGGAGGAGCCATGAGTGACTGCGAGGGCACAGGATGGCTGCATGGGGCTGGTAGAAGCAGAACTAGCTGGTGGCGGGGGACTGGAGCAGCAGTGAGTGACTACGAGGGCACAGGATGGCTGCATGGGGCTGGTAGAAGCAGAACTAGCTGGTGGCGGGGGACTGGAGCAGTAGTGAGTGACTACGAGGGCACAGGATGGCTGCATGGGGCTGGTAGAAGCAGAACTAGCTGGCGGCGGGAGACTGGAGCAGTAGTGAGTGACTACGAGGGCACAGGATGGCTGCATGGGGCTGGTAGAAGCAGAACTAGCTGGCGGCGGGGGACTGGAGCAGTAGTGAGTGACTACGAGGGCACAGGATGGCTGCATGGGGCTGGTAGAAGCAGAACTAGCTGGTGGCGGGGGACTGGAGCAGCAGTGAGTGACTACGAGGGCACAGGATGGCTGCATGGGGCTGGTAGAAGCAGAACTAGCTGGTGGCGGGGGACTGGAGCAGTAGTGAGTGACTACGAGGGCACAGGATGGCTGCATGGGGCTGGTAGAAGCAGAACTAGCTAGAGGCAGGGGACTGGAGCAGTAGTGAGTGACTGCGAGGGCACAGGATGGCTGCATGGGGCTGGTAGAAGCAGAACTAGCTGGCGGCGGGGGACTGGAGCAGTAGTGAGTGACTGCGAGGGCACAGGATGGCTGCATGGGGCTGGTAGAAGCAGAACTAGCTGGCGGCGGGGGACTGGAGCAGTAGTGAGTGACTACGAGGGCACAGGATGGCTGCATGGGGCTGGTAGAAGCAGAACTAGCTGGTGGCGGGGGACTGGAGCAGCAGTGAGTGACTACGAGGGCACAGGATGGCTGCATGGGGCTGGTAGACACAGAACTAGCTGGTGGCGGGGGACTGGAGCAGCAGTGAGTGACTACAAGGGCACAGGATGGCTGTATGGGGCTGGTAGATTCCCCAGGTAAATGAAACTCATGGTTTTTTTTTTGAGATTAGGTTCCCTTTAAGTGTCAGCAAATACAGGCAAAGCCTCAACGCCTACTTAAGAGAACAAAAACAAACCAGCTTCTAAAGTTAAGCAGCCAGCACACAGATCAGTACTAGATACAGTGATTTACAATGAACAAATTCTGGAACAGCCAAAGTCATAGCTGTGTGGGGAAGTGAAATGAGGAAGATCCAGCAAGCCACAAATGAAGCAATACCAGCTCAAACACCAACGCCAGCAGGCCCAAACACCGAGCCAGTATTCACCGCACAATAGATAGGTAATGATGAGAATACAAGGCTTAGCATTATGGCACAGGCCAAACACCTGGCTTGTCCCGCTGAATGCAGAGTTCCCCCATACAAACATGCTGTACAGCTTTGTGCTGATCAATGCATTGTGTGCTATAGAAAGTAGAATGCAAATCGCCATACGAATAAACATGTTTATTGCGAACTCACATATTTCCCTCTTTTTTCTAGAAGATCGAGGAAAGTCGTTCCAATGACATTGATCGCGAGCGAGAAATGCAATAAAAACTTCAAAGTGAAAATGCATGCAAAAACAGTATGCAGCATCTGAAAAGTAACACCGCTGTGCGTTTTTTTTCTGGATGCAAATTCTCCATCTAATGGACATCAGCACAAGAATTTTTTGGTGTGTGAATTTGCGTAAAAAAAACAAAACAAAAAACAATTCGCACCCAGTGGAAATGGACCCTAGGAGGGGCAGCTATGAAAACAAGTGCTACATGTACACACTGGAGGCTGGATTCTGGAATGTGAAATCGTTCAATCCTCCAGCAAACCACTTCTGAATCTGAAATCAATCACCTTACGGTCTTATCACTTTAGTATAGCCTGAAGCAATACCAAGCTGTGCAGCCACCAAACAGAACTTCACCAATACGCTCAAACTTCTCACTAATAAACTGTTTAAAAACATACAGATAAGCTGGCTTGCTCTAAACATTGGCCCTCGAGTATGATGGACAGACTGTTAGGCCTCGTTCACATTAGGCAACGTGTATGGCCGTGTGCTTGAGACGCAAGCGCGCCATATAGTGCCCAATCTGTGTTGCGCTGCTGATCCCTTTCATTGCCAAAAATGCGTGCAGCAGTGCAATAGCGCATCAAACTGCTGCGTAGCGCACAGTTAACGTCAGAAGTGCTGTCTGACAAAACAATAAGGGCATAGATAGCACTTCTGACGTTCAGACTATGCGCGCTACGCAGCAATGCAATGCTATTGCACTGCTGCATGCATTTTTGCATACAAAGTATATATAGTCTTGGAACCTAACTCTCCCTCACAGGGGCTTCTGATGTTCTTGCTGATCGGGCTGCCAAAATGCACAGGGCGGCACGTATAATGTGAACGAGGCCTTAGGCAGTGTTCTCCCCATCCGGCTCCTTTATAGCCGGATGCTCCACCCAGCTGTGATTGGCTCACCTCCTCCTATGCGCAGTAAAGCGCCGGCCCTGCATTCTTTCATTGGGCCCCACCTGGCTATTTTTTTAATGCCAGCCGGCTGACAAAAAAAAAAATTCTGGGGAGAACCCTGTTAGGGACAAGTTTGTAAGCCTCTGTGAGGGAGAATTAGGTTCCAAGACTATACATACTTTATACAGCACAGCGGAAGAGGTCAGCGCTATATAAATAATACTTTCAGTTTACTTGATGGGGAGATCAGCAATGAATGAATTACTGGCAGATCCGAAGTAAACAGAACTGCAGGGTAAAGCTGAACCAAGTATGGCCAGCAGAGCACTGATGACCGATGGCCGATGGGCTCAGCACAGCCCAGGGAACAACAGACGTCCTGCTCTTTATCAGCCCAGCCCAGGGAACAACAGACGTCCTGCTCTTTATCAGCCCAGCCCAGGGAACAACAGACGTCCTGCTCTTTAATTGCTCTGCATTGTTTAGTAATAGAGAATTAGTTTCGATCAAATCGCATCAAAAGATCGCATTTGGTGAAAAAAAAAATGTACAGTTAACGGGCAACTTAACGCTAGGTGCACACCATACAATTTTCTGGCAGATTTACCTGTCAGAACGATTATTTCCAACATGTCCGATCTGAATTTCGATAGATTTTTAAACCTTCCAATTTTCCAATTTTTTAAAATCGATTTTCATTCAGTTCTATGAAAATTCAATCGAAATTCAGATTGGACATGTTGGAATTAATCAGGCAGAAAATTGAATGGTGTGTCTCTAGAATTAAGTTGCCCATTAACTGTAGAATTTTTTCAAATTTGATCATAAATTGCAACTTTCAGATTGATTTTATCCTATTAAGCAATCAACCAAAGAAACGTTTACCAATTGCCTTCATAAATGGCCAATTTTCTATATAATTCAATCATTCCATTTGCATCATAAGATGGCATTTGGGGAAACAATTGTACCATTAATGGACACCTTTACACGGAAGGTACAGCAGTTGCCACATAACTACCACATAGTCCTGGCAGGCAGACTCTCCTCGCAGGAGAGATCTGTGCCCAGCATGAACACACACTGTAAACAGCCCATCAGGCTCCATAGACCTCTTTCCACTACCGTGGTGATTAAAGCAACTGGTTAAAAAGCTGAATGGGAGCGATCAATAACCCGGCCAGAAGATGCTGCCTCCTCCCCCACACCGATGCCTCAGCTCTGCACACATCCATTAGGCTGATTCAATTAAAATGCTCTCCTAAAGATAGAAACAGACGTAATCTACTTGATAGAATATGGCAGTTAGCAAACTGTCTGCTGTAAGCTTTATAATGCCCTTATGGCAGCTTCCCATTATCTAAGAGTTATGGAATCACCCCGCAGACGTACAAATATAGAAAACAGCAGCCCTACAAGGAAGTAGACTCGTATATTCGCTACTGCAGCCTGCACAACTACACCTAGATTCTCAAAGAGACCAGAGCAAAGTGTGTCATTCTAAATACAGTAACCTCATTACCACCCTGCCCAAGTGCCTGTACTTACTCATCACAATCCACAAATACCAGTGACTTAGGCAATCAACAGCCAGAGGAGCAGCGCTGCCCCCTACCTCAAGTCACTATGGAGAGGCAATGTACAGAGTACATCACAGCGCCACCTTTTGGCCAGAGGCAGTACTGGTACTGCAAGGCAACACTGGCTGCTGTGGCGGCTAGGCCTTCATCACCTTTGGATGGGGACTAGGAATGGTCTATGAGATGCTGCTGAGTTAGTGCAATTTATACAGTTTGTAAAGGGACCAATGAAACTCACCAGCTGTTGCCAAACTGCATATAAAGTAGAATCTCAAAATAGTAAACACTGATATAGTAAATAGCGTTGTCATGGTATACAGGAAGTAGTACATTAGCAGTGGATCCCGGCAATGTATTGGTTTACCCCCTGCTGCGTCCCCCCTCCACTTGGCTACCTATACTGGCTGCACCTATTCCTGGCTACCTATACTGGCTGCACCTATTCCTGGCTACCTATACTGGCTGCACCTATTCCTGGCTACCTATACTGGCTGCACCTATTCCTGGCTACCGATACTGGCTGCACCTATTCCTGGCTACCGATACTGGCTGCACCTATTCCTGGCTACCGATACTGGCTGCACCTATTCCTGGCTACCGATACTGGCTGCACCTATTCCTGGCTACCGATACTGGCTGCACCTATTCCTGGCTACCGATACTGGCTGCACCTATTCCTGGCTACCTATACTGGCTGCACCTATTCCTGGCTACCTATACTGGCTGCACCTATTCTTGGCTACCTATACTGGCTGCACCTATTCCTGGCTGCACCTATTCCTGGCTGCACCTATTCCTGGCTGCACCTATTCCTGGCTGCACCTATTCCTGGCTGCACCTATTCCTGGCTGCACCTATTCCTGGCTGCACCTATTCCTGGCTGCACCCTATGGAAGGAAGGAGGAAGTGCGCGTAGTGAGTCTCTCAACGTGAAAGACGTTTGGAACGCATAGAGGACAGCGGACTTATGGGTAAGTAACCCCCTCTCTCCCAGCCGCACACCTGAGGCAATCAAGCCTCATTTTAATCACGGATTCGAATAGCTCACTACTAAGCAACCAAGACTGCTCCGCACACACAGGAAAGTCCAACAGGGGGCGTCTTACCTGTATCAGAATCTTTTTGATCTCCATTTGCTCCCACTGAGAAAGGCAATTTTCTTTTAGTAGTTTTCTCTTTCACTTCTTTACCTCCATCATTTCGATCCAACTTTGGAGTTTTGTTTAGGGAAACTTTATCTTTATCCTAGAAAAAGTAAAAAACATTAAACATTTCATTAAAAGCAAAAAAACTACAAAAAGGAAAAAAACAAGTCGCACAGTTTTAGCTGACATCAGACTCCATTTGCTGAGCCACATAACCCATAAATCGGATAAAGACTGAGTCCTCTTTGGCCCCAGCATGGGCCGGCTGGTTCTCGACACACTATGGATTTCTCTCACCCATTCGGCCATTAAGATGTTAACTCCAACTCACTGGCCATTTTACTGCTGTATATCTTCGCATAAAATCTGCATCAATTTGCTGCATCCAATCGGTCCATTTTTCAACTGCATAAACTTTGCATCAACTTGGATTTATTAACTTCTTGAAAACAAACCATATGTATGTACAGGGAAATTACTAGCAACAAAATGTGTTCAATTGGACCAGCCCTATAGTACAATCAAATAGCGGTAACTTTATTCATATGTTATTAACCACTTCAGCTTACAGGTGTTTTCACCTTCAAGACGGAAGCAATTTTCCCCGATTAGTGCTACTCCCATTTATTCACCAATAACTTTATCACTACTCATCACACGTAAATGATCTAGATTTTTTTTTGCCACAAATTAAGCTTTTTGTGGGAGATACTTGTTTTCAGTAATTACTTTATTTTCTATGCATTTTATAGGCAAAAACACACACAAAAAAAAAACCATACTCCATTTCTCAGATTCCATCCCCTATAGTTTTAAAATAAGCAATGCTACTATAAATAAAACCCACCCATTTTATTTGTCCATTAGTCCCGGCTATCAACATTTAAATCACTGTATGTTCCTAGTACAATGTATGGTGTCACTGCATTATGTGGAAATAAACAGTACTATACATGACACACATATAAAAAAAAAAAGCTGAGTCCCTAAGGCAACTATTTATGCCCCCTCCCCCCTTCGTTGGTTTGCATGGTAACTGGGATTGGCTGGGAGGGGGGGGGGGGGGGTGGCTTTGGAAGGAGTTAATCATTTCTTTGAATGAAATAAAATCCTCTAGTGTAACTTTTCACCACTAGATGGCGCTAGAAACACTCCCTAGTTTACTAGGAAGTGTTTCTGTTTCTTTTCCTCTGTAGTTCATTCGAGTACTTTATTATGAATGTACATGGCCCCTGATCATGTCCATTCATTACAGGCACTGCAATTGGTTCCGGGAAGCTTTGCTTCCCTTCCCCAATTGCAGAAACTGAAAACAGCTGGGGTGCACAGGGCCACGGCCCCGCACGCACTGCCGCTTGCAAAATGGACGATAATACTTTACCTGCGCTCTACATATCTCTCTGGTGGCTGCTGGAGAGATACGTAAAGCGTGCACTTCTCTTGCGTCACACTGGCTGCGACTGGAGGAAGTTACGGGACCCGGAGAGGGAGACTGCTGATTTCAGCAACATATTTGAGTCCCATAATGGTCTGCATTGCTGAAGTAAGCACACTATTAGGTCAATTCATAAAGCATTCCCACATGCGGTAATGCTCAATACAGCTGACTTTACCGAACCCTCAGCAAAATGTCAATTCATAAAAGCTGTTACCGCATAAAAAGCTGACATTCCCGAGCAGAGCGATAAATTACCGCCTTGTGTGGGGATTATCTCAACACGTCACTAAAATGTCAATTCATAAAGATTAGAGCAGGCGGTATTATGCCGGATACACACCATGCGTTTCCGCGTTCGATGTGCCCGTCGATACGCATCGATTCGATTATTTCCGGCATGTCCGATTCACGTTTCGATGGATCGTTAGGTCGATTTGCTATACTTTACATGGCAATCGACCTAAAAATCATGGAAATGCGCTTGGAAATGCTCGGAAATAATCAAATCGACGCGTATTGACAGACGCATTCGACGCGGAAACGCATGGTGTGCATCCAGCATTAGGACGGAGAATACCGTCTGTTTAGAAAAGGTGATAAGAGAGCAGATAACCGCAAAGTTAATGGGGACAGATCTCCCAGGCAGCAGCAGCGAGGGCGGGGGGTTCCAGAATACCCCAGGCTGTGTTTTTTAACCTCTTAGGTACCTGTTTTCATATTTTTTTTTACAACAGAAAGCCTGAATGTGTAAAATTTTATTAAATTTCTTCTAAGCTGTGGAAATTAAATAGATTGTTTAGAAAGACTAATAGACAGATTCAGCACAAACAGATGCAGCTTTAAAAAAATGCACATCTACAGGGAAGTTGGGGATGCCTCTTATTGTAACGCTGTCTCTGCAGGAGAAAATGTATCAACTCAGGCAGCACCGCCAGCCTAGTTTGGGAAATCACCGAACTTCTATCGCAACTGTAAACATTTTTATGAATGAGCACACAAAAGTCTAAAATATCGAATGCGGTATTTTCCCGACCAGATTTTTTTCCCTGCACAGCCTTTTATGAATAGAGCCCCAAGTGTGCTCAGGCCCTAACACAGACGTGTGTGGAGCGACACCGGTACAGGTTTAGGATATATCACAAGGAACATGGCACCCAATCTCTATAACAAAAACTCTGCCAACAAACTGTAAAAGTCCAGACAATCGAGGGAGTTATAAATCTAGTAAAATCATAAACATTAAAGTAAATGATTTGGATATGTAGCAAGCTTTGATTTAAACTTTGCACAGTGCAGGGCTGCTCTGCCAAGAGTACAGGCAGCATCTATTTGCCAGTTGTGCGGAGGCTGATGCCCGTAAGCCAGAGCTGGACACATTTAACAGTTTCCAGTATGCTGGATCGATTGTTTCGGCATTGATCTCTGCCAGCCTATCATTATGATCGAATTGGCAAGCATATACAGACTTAGGCCCCGTTCACACTGCACGCGTTTCCAGCCGCGTTTTGGAAACGCGTGCAGGTGGCCGATACGCACGACATCAGACATTGCATAGAGTGCAATGTCTGATGTTCACACTGCATGCGTTCCGGACCTGTGCGGTCCGGGAACGCATGCTGCACGCATTTTTTGTAAAAACGCATGGCTGTCCCATTCACTTTTCAGTGATGGGATCAGCCACGCAACGCATACGAACGCGGATGGCGTGCGTTCGTACGCGTTGCGGTCCGCATGCGTTGCGGTCTGCGTTCTGCAGTCTGAACGGGGCCTTAATCCTGAGATGGCTGGTGGTAAAAGTGGTCACCAGGTAGCATTCCGCAGTAACCATGGTGACAGATCAGTGTAACCTTGATACAAAGTACTGCATGAAAAGCCTTGATGCTCCAACACGTGTGTGTGTATATATAAAGCAGCTGTGGCCTAGTTTTTAGCCAGCCCTTCCTCCTCTTCTGCAGAAAGCACAACCCAACAGCACTCCGTCTACAACCGCGTGACATCTGCTTTGTGTTTGTGTGCAATTTAGTGCTGGACTTTGGTGCCTACATTTCATCATCATCGAGAAATCAGACAAGAGCAGCAGTGACTTCATTAAGCGGCTGAGAGTCGCTGTGATAAGTGGCATTAAGAATGTGTAACAGCGTAGAGGCACACAATGGCCCCCTCTATTAATAGACAAACAGGAACTGTATTATTCCCAGAGCAGCCCAGACAGTCTCTGCCCAAGAAAAACGCCCAGAAGAAAAGCAGGAAGCTGGACACAGGAACTGCTCAGCAGATCAGGTTTAGTAAACACTAAAAAAAAAGTAAAATCCTGCACAACCAACAATCACAAAAACATATTTAAACTTGCTGGGAGGCTGAAGAGGTGTTGCTTACGCTATGGAAACTATGGACACCTTCATGCTACACTAGTCTTGCGTTAGTACGGTGGAGTAGTGGTCAGCGCTCTTGCCTTGCAGTGCTAGGTCCCCGGTTCGAATCCCACTCAGGGCACTATCTGCACGGAGGTTGTATGTTCTCCCTGTGTCTGTATGGGTTTCCTCCGGGCACTTGAGTTTCCTCCCACACCCCAAAAACGTACAGATAAGTTAATTGGCTTCCCTCTAAATTAGCCCTAGACTATGATACATGCACTGCACAGTACATACATAGACATATGACTATAGTAGGGACTAGATTGTGAGCCAGAGGGACAGTTAGTGACAAGACAATATACTCTAGAACTAAAATATGACATGTTAAAAATGTACTAGTATACAGATAACCGTCACATTCCCACACAGTCTTTATTATAAATATAAATTATTCAGCGTGTGCACAGCAACCCCTCCCCCCTCCCCCCCCCCCGACTGCTACCTGGCAAGCAGTCCGCCATGCGGATCAACTCGGGCAAACAGCCAATAGCTTTGCATTTGCTGCTGGACAAGCTTCCCGCCTCCCCTCTCAGCCCAGCGATGTCCACAGAGAGATCGGGTCCCAATTACTGGGGGGTGGCATCAGTCAAGCATGTGCACTGGCCTTGCCTTTCTAAATATTGTAATCTACACACAGTATTATAATTACATTCCTTGGGGTCCTCCATCATTTTATCGGGTTGCCATTTGTTTCTGTGCACTCATTGAAATAAAAAAATTAAAAAAAACAGAATCCCTTCATAGTAAACTTCAAGGGATGGGGGAAAGTAGTTTTCTGTACAATGTATGACCAATTCTGATACACAGTAGTAAAGTGCCCACTATCTGGAATTCAGGCAACTGGAAGTCTCCCCTAACTGGCATGCCTGTGGGATAACTGACCTCTTTTGGGGGGCTCTCTGTGGGTGCTGGCAGGCTTTACTTAGAAATACTTATGGAGCCTCCAGCAATGGCTAGCAATCTCCTTGTATCTCTCTGGATGCTTCTGTGTACGGAAGACTGAGTGTCACGTGACCCGATGCAGGTCAGCTGACACTCCGGCTTCCCTGCACTGGGAAAGCTGCTCAGAGCCTGTAGGGGAGATAAAGGGAGACTGTCAGACATCGCTGGAGGCTCTGTGAGGATTTCAGAGGAGAGGTTTGCGCTATTTCATCTGGTTGCTCAAGCACATAAATCCGGCACCAGGCGATCCTCGCCGGTGCCAGATACTGGGGATTTTGCTGTATATGTATACAAATGCATTTCCTGCGACCTGAGCACCAAGTTTACTATATCCAGAGGTTTATTATAACAGCCATTACAAACTAAAATCAAAGATAGCTTTATTGGCATGACCAAGATTCATACAGGTATTGCCGAAAAAGGGGACATGGAAGGGGGTGGGGTAGGGGGACAATGGCTAAGCAGTCTGGACATTTCTAGGTTTACAGTTCCGTTATGCTCCTCTCAGTCTGTGGCATGCTGTGACAGTGTGCAGCGATTGTCACTGTGGATTCCTCTTCTCCCAGTAAGATATACCGGTAGGTTTTTTTTCTCATCTTCTAATGTAAGAAAGTTTGGGAATAGTTCCATCAGTTTCTTAACCTCCCTGGCGGTAAGCCCGGCCTACGTTCAGGCTAGCCGCCGGAGAGGATCGCATGGCCCCCAGATTTTTTTTTTTTTAATAAAATTTGTTTTATATGCTTAACCTCCTTAGCGGTATGGCCGACACTGTGTCGGGCATACCGCCGGCTGTCCCCAGGAGGCCCCCAGTATAATTTTAAGCAATCGCACACCTGTAATAGCTTCAGCTAGCACTAGGCTAGCTAGTAGTGGTGGCCGGCATCCAACCCCCGATTACTTCTGATCCCACCGATCGCAGCTAAATACATTACCACCCCCCCTGAATCCAGCGATCGCTCAGGCTCCCTGCACATCTCTGGTCCTCTCTATGGGGAGGATCAGGTCTGCGCATCATGTCGCCGACATCATGTTCAACCCTCCCTATAGAGAAGAGGCTGTGTGATCGCTGGATCGGGGGGGTGAAATGTATTGAAATGCATTTAGCTGCGATCGGGGGATCAGAAGTAATTGGGGGGATGCCGGCCACCACTACTAGCTAGCCTAGTGCTAGCTGAAGCTATTACAGGTATGCGATCGCTTAAAATTATACTGGGGGACTGTCGGCTGAAAACCCTCTGGCGTGCATAACGCTCAGGAGGTTAAGCTAGCACTTTGCTAGCTAAGCATGCCCCCCCCCCCCCCCCGATCCCCGCCGTTATAAGTAACCCCCAGGGATCCCGCGCAGCCTCCCAATCAGCTCCAGGCGTCGCTATGGGGAGGATCGGGACTATGCATGACGTCATGTCAGATCGTCGTCATAGCGACGACTGAAGCCACATGGTGAAGCTGTGGCTCTCGTGGGATCGCGGACGGGTAAATATTGCCGGCGTCGATCGGGGGGAATCACAGTGGTGCCGGGGGACTTGGGAGGCCACAGTTAGCTAGCAAAGCGCTAGCTTAAGCAATTTAACTTTTATTTGGAAAACTCCTCCCGCGGACGCAGCATCGGAAACCGTGTCCCGCCAGGGAGGTTAAAGTAAGTGTCCCTGTATGCAGTATATTTGGGGCAGTGCAGCAGGAAGTGGCTTTCATCCTCGAGGGTTTTCTGCTCACAGTGTTGGCATAGTCTCTACTCCCTGGGTTTGTACGTCTGTCTGTGTCTCTCAGACTATTTCGAGGTTGTGAGCACTCAATCTGTAGCTTCCATTACTATAATTAAATTCTACTGTATCAAACAGATGGCAATAGAGGGTTAAATAGACACCCAAACCAGATTTTCAGCATTATTTCTTTGTGGCTGAACTTGAAATTGACTCAAATGTAGACACAAACATGTCCTAACAGAATGTCAAGAGGACCTGTCTACATGCCTCTCCATATACTCTTCTCTGTACCTCCTTCTGGAGTTTTGGATCCTAGCACATCTGCGCTGCTGGTGGTGCGGTCTACCATTAGGGTGCCAATCCTGTACCTTTGCATTATTTATTGCACGCCAACTAGGTATAAGCCAATCGGATAAGAGAGCAATCTAGTGAACCATGTACTTAGCCTACCTCTGTCTACCATGTAGTTAGTGAGGTTCCCCATTACTGGGAAAATGTGTTTACATTTGCTAAAGCCACAACACAGCCAATCTATCGCAGTATCCCCATTCACGGTGGCAGTGAGAGGCTTTGCTCGATAGGGCAGGGTGTTATTTTCCTACTCAGTAGCTCTCTTGGTTTGGAAGACACCACCTTCACATAGATTGAAAACTGAGTTTTAGCAGTGGTAGAATGCCTTGTATGTTGTGTTCTATTAACGTTTTCTACAACAGGAGATATTGGCAGCGCTTCCAAATACAAGCTGCACCTGAGTTGACCAGCTGCATACGGTAGATGTGCAAAACCCAAACACGGGCAGATTACACTGCATTCAAAGCAGATGCCACTGGAGGACGTTCGCTTCCTAAAGTGTGCGGGGAGATTGTTCAGTATTAGACTCTTTCACAGCGATGATGTGTCCTCATGGAAGAGATCCAACCATTAGCTAACAATTCATACACACTATGAACCTGAGGCTGCTAGCCATAGTCTACACATTTTCTGCAGAACAGGAAAAGATTGGCAGCGCTCCTAATCAGGCTGCAACTAAAATAAAACCAGAGGCGTGTGCCGCCCCTCCCAGGTACTTACATACACTTTGAATACAAATCAGATGCAAAAATATGCACTAAACCCTAAACTGAATGCAAATTGATACACATGGATGCAGCTAGCCATAAGTAGACTGACATTTTTTGTAATGCATCAGAGTGTCTCGCTGGCACCAAACACTGAAATGTGACATAATGAGATAGACATATGTATGTACAGTGCCAAGCACACAGATAACTATGCTGTGTTCCTTTTTTTCTTTCTCTGCCCGAAAGAGTAAAATATCAGGTATGTGAGTGGCTGACTCAGTCCTGACTCAGACAGGAAGTGACTACAGTGTGACCTCACTGATAAGAAATTCCCCCTTTTTACCTCTTTCTTGCTCTCAGAAGCCATTTTCTGCTAGGAAAGTGTTTTATAGTTGGAATTTCTTATCAGTGAGGGTCACACTGTAGTCACTTCCTGTCTGAGTCAGGACTGAGTCAGCCACTAGCATACCTTATATTTAACTCTTTCAGGCAGAAAAAATAAAAAAAGGAACACAGCCTAGTTATTTGTGTGCTAGGCACTGTACATAACACATGTCTATCTCATTATGTCACATTTCAGTTGGGGTATCCTTTAACCAGTTCACCCCCAAGGGTTTTTACCCTAACAGACCAGAGCAATTTTCACCTGTCAGCGCTCCTCCTTTTTATTCCCTAATAACTTTATAACTACTTATCACAAGAAAATGATCTATACCTCATTTTTTTCGCCACCAATTAAGCTTTCTGTGGGTAGTACATTTTGCTAAGTTTTTTTTATTCTAAATGCGTTTTAATGGTAAAAATACAAAAATAATGGAAAAAAAATCATTATTTCTCAGTTTTCTGCCATTATAGTTTCAAAATTAAACATTCTCCTTTGGATAAAACCAACACATTTTATTTGTCCAGTTGTCCCGATTATTAAACCGTTGAAATTATGTTCCTATCACAATGTATGGCGACAATATATTATTTTGAAATATATGTGTTATTTTTCTGTTTTTTTTTTTCTTTTCTGTTCTGGCCATAATTACAAGCCCCTTAATTAAAATTAATTTTCCCTCATAAAATATAGATTAAAAAAAGCTGAGTCCCTTAGGCAACTATTTATTTTAAGCTGATTTTTTTTTTACAAGTGTCTTTTATTTGGTGGAGGGGGTAATTTTATTATTTTTTTATTAATAATGTGTATGCGCTAGTGAACACTCCTTATATATATATATATATATATATATATATATATATATATATATTTTTTACACTTTATTGAACCGTAACAGTTTCCTGTTTTATGAACGGAGGTGGCCGCTGTTCGCGGTCACGTCCATTCACTTCAGGCAGTGCGATGGGTAGAGGACCGCTCGGTCCTCTTCCCCAGTTAGCAAGGGATCCCGACGGTAATAGCGGCGTTAGCGGCGCGCACACGTGCGGAGCGGTGGTGAGAACGCGCAACGTATTAAAACGTCATGTTGCCATTAGGCTAAAGCATGACGTTTTAATACGTTACAATGTCATTAAATGGTTAAAGAGGAGCTCCAGTGAAAATGTAATAGAAGAAGTGCTTCATTTTTACAATAATTATGTATAAATTATTTGGTCAGTGTTTGCCCATTGTAAAATCTTTCCTCTCCCTGATTTACATGGTGACATTTTTACTGTTGGCAGGTGATGTAGCTGCTGCATGCTTTTTTAGCAGTTGAAACCGCTGTAAACAGCCATTTCCCACAATGTAAAAAATGTTCAGACAGGAAACTATCAGTCATACAGCGCCCCCTGATGGTCTGTTTGTGAAAAGGAATAGATTTCTTATGTAAAAGGGGGCATCAGCTACTGATTGGACTGATTGGGATAAAGTTCAATTCTTGGTCGGAGTTTCTCTTTAACCACTTTGTCCACTGCTACAGTATATCTACGTCATCTGTGGCACCCTCCAAGCCACCATGACATAGATATACTGATTAGCTTGCAGCCCTGCTGTGCACGATCAGGTGCACTTCAGAGCGCACCTCCCATCACTGACAGCTGCAATACTAATTGGTGAAAGGGAACATGTTCCCTTGTAGCCAATTAGAGACCCCCCCCCCCCCCTCGGCCGCGGATGAACTATCACCGCTGTAGCAAACATCTGTGATCCTTCATCTCTTCCCTCGGTGGCCAGATCGGCTAAAAAAGGTGATCAGCAAGCAGCCTAACTCACTTTATCGCATTCTAGCGATCAGCCTGCAGCCCGAGCCTCCGATCCCCGCTCTGAACTCAGCCGTGTACCCGGGTCCTGGCTTGATGACATCAAGCCAGGGCCCGGCTATTCAGCATCACAGGGCTGAGCGCAGAGCGGGGAACAGAGGCTCGGGAACGAGATAAGGTGAGTCAGGCTGCTTGCTGATCATTTTTTTATAGCGATCTGGCCAAGGGGGCTGCCTGGGTGAGGGGTGGAGCATCTGGCTGGCCATTATGAGGGTGCGTGGACCCCTGGTGGGGGGTAAAATGTGCAGCTGGGGGGAAGGGGGGGGGGGAATGTGCAGCTAATCCTGAGGGCACATCTGGCTATAATGGGGGACCATTATTCCTGGGGACACATTTGGTTATAATGAGGGGCAGCAATCCTGGGGACACATCTGTCTGTCTATACTGGGAAGTGCCAAACAGGACACATTGGGCTATACTGGGGGTGACTGATATTGGGGAGACATCTTTCTATCTATACTGGGGGACAGAAAACTGGTGAAATGATAAAAACTGAGAAAAAAATGCATTTTTTCCATTTTCCCCATTAAAATGCATAGAAAACTTTTTCGTCTAGGGACAAAATACCCGCCAATGAAAGTCTAGTTTGTCCTGAAAAAAACCCCCAATATATAGATCATTTAGGTGTAGTGAGAAGGGATAAAGTTATGGCTGATTAAATAGGGACATAGCTAAACATCAAAATTGCTCTGGTCCATAAGGGAAAACAAGGTCTGGATGTGAAGGGGTTAAAGAGGCACCATGGCGAAAAATTGTACAATTTAAAATATGTGCAAACAAACAAAGTAGTACGTTTTTTCCACAGTACAATGAGCCATAAATTACTTTTCTCCTATGTTGCTGTCTCTTACAGTAGAAGCAAGAAGTTATAAATCAGGATGATACCATTTATTGGTCAACTAAAAATGAATAAAAATAAGCAAGCTTTCGGCCTTGCAGCCTTCGTTGGGCTTATATCCTGTTAGTTTGCAGGCTGGTGGTACAGACAGCTTTATACATGCAACATCAAAAGAGAAAACATTTTTTTCATGCATACATACAGGTCGAAATCTGACAGAAGCAACAGGTTTTGGACTAGTCCCATCTCCTCATGGGAGGATTCTCAAGGATTTAATTATTTTCAAAAGCACTTAGTGAATGGCATTTGCTTTGTTCAACTGCCAAAAAACTGTAGCGAGCAGGGAAGCTGGCCAGCATCGTTGTTTAAATCCTTTTTTTAGGGAATAGCTTTATAAATAATAAAAGCCTTGCTGAGAATCCCCTATGATGAGATGGACTAGTCCAAAACTTGTTACTTCTGTCAGATTTCTACTACCTACTGTAAGTGACAGCAACATAGGAGAAAAGTAATTTATGGCTCATTTTACTCTGGGGGGAAAAAACACACTTATTTGTCTATGTTTGCACATATTTCACAATTTTTCGCTCTAGTGCCCCTTTAAACTGGAGTAGGGAGGCACCCCTGGCAAATTTTGACAAAGTTACTTTTATTCAACCAGCAAGTAAATTTTTTTGATTGGAAATTACATACCGGTAGGTGTCTCCCAAAAAAAGAACAAGACGATGTACAAGAGGCATTATTGTGGAATAAAACACTTTTCAGCTTTTATTTACATTTGAGCAAACATTGTCCAGTCCAAAACTATGCACACCCTTCACAAACTGTCACAGTCTGTGGGAAAATCCAAAGTTCTATACCATTCCAAATAGTCTAAGTTGTTCTAAAGCATCCTAATTACCCTGATTAATTGGGAACAGCTATTTTAATCAACTCAACAGGTGAAAAACAGCAGCTCTCTCTGCAGTTGGTTTGTGGACTGTCATGGCTAAGACAAAGGAGCTCAGTGAGGACCTGTGGCTGCGCATAGTGGCTGCTCACAGGTCAGTAAAGTTCTACAAGGCAATTTCTAAATGTTTTCAAGTTCCAGTGGCTACAGTGCAAAGTATCATTAAAAAATACAAGATGTTCTGCACTGTGGTCAGAAGCCAAAAGTGACACCAGGAGGATAGTGAGGTGAAAAATAATCCACTGTATGAGCTTAGTTAGTGACAGTCAACAGTGGTAATGCAACAAATCTCACATACTGTGCACACATCATCCGCTACACTTACTACAAAAAGTTAAGATTAATCTTCCCATGTCTGAATTGAGCGGTCTTGGCTGCGGAGCTGGCTGGCTGCTATGGAACAACATAGACCAAACTGATTTTTGCCACTTTCACTAGGCCCAATAAAGCCTTTGTATGGACACAAGCTTCAAGCCAGGGATCACTGGTGCATCATCCTGCAGTGACTGCTCATAGCTGCTGGGAAGGGAGTTTCTCAACAGGAATCCAGTGTCAGCAGAGTATTTGCCCAGCACCTCATGCTTGGCAGCGATGGATACTATAAAGAAAGTAGGCCAAGGGTTATGTGACTTATGTGACATCTCCTGTACACACTACAGCATTGCGGGAGAGGAGGAAGCAGCCCTGCATCTCCTGTACACACTACAGCATTGCCAAGGAGGAGAAAGCAGCCCTGCGTCTCCTGTACACACTACAGCATTGCCAAGCAGCCCTGCGTCTCCTGTACACACTACAGCATTGCCAAGCAGCCCTGCGTCTCCTGTACACACTACAGCATTGCCGAGGAGTAAGCAGCCCTGCACCTCCTGTACACACTACAGCATTGCCGAGGAGTAAGCAGCCCTGCACACACTACAGCATTGCCGAGGAGGAGGAAGCAGCCCTGCACCTCCTGTACACACTACAGCATTGCCGAGGAGGAGGAAGCAGCCCTGCGTCTCCTGTACACACTACAGCATTGCCGAGGAGGAGGAAGCAGCCCTGCACCTCCTGCACACACTACAGCATTGCCGAGGAGGAAGCAGCCCTGCACCTCCTGTACACACTACAGCATTGCCGAGGAGGAGGAAGCAGCCCTGCACCTCCTGTACACACTACAACCTTGCCGAGGAGTAAGCAGCCCTGCACCTCCTGCACACACTACAGCATTGCCGAGGAGGAAGCAGCCCTGCACCTCCTGTACACACTACAGCATTGCCGAGGAGTAAGCAGCCCTGCACACACTACAGCATTGCCGAGGAGGAGGAAGCAGCCCTGCACCTCCTGTACACACTACAGCATTGCTGAGGAGGAGGAAGCAGCCCTGCGTCTCCTGTACACACTACAGCATTGCCGAGGAGGAGGAAGCAGCCCTGCACCTCCTGCACACACTACAGCATTGCCGAGGAGGAAGCAGCCCTGCACCTCCTGTACACACTACAGCATTGCCGAGGAGGAGGAAGCAGCCCTGCACCTCCTGTACACACTACAACCTTGCCGAGGAGTAAGCAGCCCTGCACCTCCTGCACACACTACAGCATTGCCGAGGAGTAAGCAGCCCTGCACCTCCTGTACACACTACAGCATTGCCAAGGAGGAGTAAGCAGCTCTGCACCTCCTGTACACACTACAGCATTGCCGAGGAGTAAGCAGCTCTGCACCTCCTGTACACACTACAGCATTGCCGAGGAGTAAGCATCCCTGCACCTCCTGTACACACTACAGCATTGCCAAGGAGGAGTAAGCAGCTCTGCACCTCCTGTACACACTACAGCATTGCCGAGGAGTAAGCAGCTCTGCACCTCCTGTACACACTACAGCATTGCCGAGGAGTAAGCAGCCCTGCACCTCCTGTACACACTACAGCATTGCCGAGGAGGAGGAAGAAGCCCTGCACCACCTGACGACACTCCAGCATTGCCGAGGAGGAGGAAGCAGCCCTGCACCTCCTGTACACACTACAACATTGCCGAGGAGTAAGCAGCCCTGCACCTCCTGTACACACTACAGCATTGCCGAGGAGGAGGAAGAAGCCCTGCACCACCTGACGACACTCCAGCATTGCCGAGGAGGAGGAAGCAGCCCTGCACCTCCTGTACACACTACAACATTGCCGAGGAGTAAGCAGCCCTGCACCTCCTGCACACACTACAGCATTGTGGAGGAGGAAGCAGCCCTGCATCACCTTACCACACAAGTAGAAGAGATCAGCAGCACCACGAAGATGTATTCAAGCTCTTTATTGCATAATGATAAAGCCCAGGGATAGCGACAGTCGCTGTTTCGGAGGTGAACTCCTTCCTCAAGCTGTATAGGCTCACTCAAAAGAGATAACAACCACAATGGCATTTATATACAGTTTCAATAAGGTCGCATGGACCAATAAGATAACATCACAATACAAAAAAACATGAATGTCCAATCACAGGGCAAAGCATAATGAGAGGACCTGAAGCGTAAAAGCGTACGCATAAAGTCAAATGCGGAACCATACAAATAGCCGCTATGCCGAACGCACAAATCCGCAAACTGATGTGTAAAACGCATGTAATACAGCACATGCTGACAAAGTCAGCACCGTAAATCATGGAATGATGACCAAAGGCAAAAAATGCTAGTGCTGTGGTCTAAGTAAGGCTGAGTGTGCCATAATGGATAACCACCCTTATAAATAAATCATTGTATTAGATGTAAAAAATACAATAATAAAGAGACCCACACATCAAAAAGCAGCAACTCCCGGTATACTCAAAGTGTAACCCACAAGGGAAACACACATAGCTGGACTCGGCAGTCAGCACACCGCCAACGCGGCATAACAGACCGCACAAAAATATGTAAGGGCACAATATATCAATCTTACACTCAATTTAAATATAAAAGTTTAAATGCAAAAATCAAGCCACACATATGACCGCCTAAACATGGAAAGGTGCCACTTCGGCCACTCTGCACCACAGCTCGAGGAATAGGGGCTCAAATCTTGTCCCTAACCGTAGGGACTCGTTTAAAGGATAACAAAGGAGGAAATTTAAACTCAAGAACCTGAGGAAAAGCACTTTGTAAGAGGCCCCAATGCTGCCGAACAATGGACCTCAGCTTATAGCTGCAGGCATTGTACCTGGAAACAAAAGAGAGTCTCACTCCTCCATGGCATCTTCTGGTGGGTCTATTGGATACCAGGGTGTGTTCGGGGTACCCCCTTGACCTAAATCTGTCCCTCATTTCATTAAGCCGAATCTTGCACTGGCTAAAATCTGATACAATCCTGGAGACTCTCTGCAATTGTCCACCAGGAATATGTTCCCTAGCTGACCTGGGGTGGAAGCTAGAGAATTCCAAAACAGAGTTTCTATCTGTTGGTTTAACATACAGATGTGTCTGGAAACCACCAGGTCCCAAGACAACCTGAGTATCCAGGAAGGAAACACTCTTCGAGTCAAAGAGTGCTGTCAATCTAATGGGGGGGGGGGGGGGGCATTTGCTCGAAAGCTCCTCAATAAATGAATTAAGGGCCAACTGTGGCCCCCTCCAAATGCAAAAAATATCGTCAATGTACCTCCACCAACAAACCACATGTTGGCCGAAGTACATGCTAGTATAGACGAATGCCTCTTCATAGAGGCCCATAAAGAGATTCGCGTAGGGGGGGCCACATTGGAACCCATTTCCGCCCCCCACAATTGCTGATAGAAAACACCCTCGAACTCAAAGTAATTTTCCTCCAAGATAATCTTCAAGAGTGAGACTGCAAACTTTCTCTATTCAACGGTCAGGTCAGACTGGGTCAAAAGATACCAATCAAGAGCCTCTACACCCCCATCATGTGGGATGGAGGTGTAGAGGCTCTTGACGTCTAATGTAACCGGCGCGAGATCCGTGCAATCAATCTGAAAGAATCGGAAGCAGCCCTGTACCTCCTTGTACACACTACAACATTGCCGAGGAGGAGGAAGCAG
Organism: Hyperolius riggenbachi; assembly: GCF_040937935.1. NCBI lineage: Eukaryota > Metazoa > Chordata > Amphibia > Anura > Hyperoliidae > Hyperolius > Hyperolius riggenbachi. The sequence goes on from NC_090656.1 coordinate 12,789,106, forward strand.
TCCTGCACCTCCTGTAAACACTACAGCATTGCCGAGGAGTAAGCAGCCCTGCATCTCCTTACCATACTACAGCATTGCGGAGGAAGCAGCCCTGCATCTCCTTACCACACTACAGCATTGCGGAGGAGGAGTTAGCAGCCCTGCATCTCCTGTACACACTACAGCATTGCAGAGGAGGAGGAAGCAGCCTTGCATCTCCTGTACACACTACAGCATTGCTGAGGAGGAGTAAGCAGCCCTGCATCTCCTGTACACACTACAGCATTGTACACATTACAGCATTGGGGGGAGGAGGAGGAAGCAGCCCTGCATCTCCTGTACACACTACAGCATTGCAGAGGAGGAGGAGGAAGCAGCCCTGCATCTCCTGTAGAACTCACTACTGGGAAACATGGAAACTGCTGTGGCACTGCACAGCCACGCCTCCATCTACCTCTACACACAGCTGTAGTCTGGGCCTTTACTTTTCTAATGTATGAGGAAAACTTTATTGCCACAGTAAAAAAACACTCTTCTCACACAATGCAATCTGATAGACATTAGCACATTTATTAGGAACATGCAATACAGTATAATCTCATAATAAACTCTGGTATAGAAAACTACCTCTCCAGGTCCCGGCCAATCTCCAATATAGGTCTATGAAAGCAACGTCTGGTATAGTAAACCCGGATATAATAAAACTGTTATAGTAAACCTTCTTTTGGCCCCTACGTGATGCGGATGGATATAGTAAACTGTGGGCGGAGCATGCATCATATGTTAGTGTGAAACCCAGTCTGCTGCTCTCTTCAGGCTGGTTGCAGGTGAGTTGATGCCTGATAACATTTGGAAGGCAAGAAGAATGGCACCAGCGCTGGATATACAGTACTGTACAAATAGGCAGCCTGGGGAAAATGAGGAATAATGTGAATGTAAACAAAAGAGGACGCAGCGTTACCTCTTCCACTTTGCAACCACCAATAAAAATCCTGTCAGTCCCCCACGACGGCATTGTACGCACTCCCGGGTATCTCTTCCCTTCTTAGCGATGATGCTCCTGCAGTACAGGCTACTTTCCACTTATAGTTCAGATCAGAGCAAGCCAACTCGCTACAAAACTAAGGAGAGTGGAGAGGAGAGTGCCAAGTCCTGCCTGCGGAGGTATCTGAGCCACTCGCATTACAGATGTGAGTGGCTTATGATTGGGTGCAATATGAAGAGAGGCTTCATGATTGGCCAAATTAGAGCAGAAAGTTTTGCAGGATACGTGCTGCAAGTCCCGCCCATGGAGGTACTGGAGCCACTCACAGGAAGCGTGTGGCTGCCTCTATTCAGTGGCGGCAGCCATTTTTAAGGAGTCCTGGATACTGTACCAGCAATTTATCTAGCCTGGCTATGTAGCCCTAAGGTATACTTAAAGGGAAGGTTCAGGGAGGGTGGGTAAAAAATAAAAATCAATTTCCACTTACCTGGGGCTTCCTCCAGCCCGTGGCAGGCAGGAGGTGCCCTCGCCGCCGCTCCGCACGTTCCCGGTGGTCTCCGGTGGCCGACCTGGCCAGGCCGGCTGCCAGGTCGGGCTCTTCTGCGCTCCAAGGCCCGGAACTTCTGCGTCCCACGCCGGCGCGCTGACGTCATCGGACGTCCGCCGGGCTGTGCTGCGCAGGCGCAGAGCTACTGCGCCTGCGCAGTACAGCCCGGAGGACGTCCGATGATGTCAGCGCGCCGGCGTGGGACGCAGAAGTTCCGGGCCTTGGAGCGCAGAAGAGCCCGACCTGGCAGCCGGCCTGGCCAGGTCGGCCACCGGAGACCACCGGGAGCCTGCGGAGCGGCGGCGAGGGCACCTCCTGCCTGCCACGGACTGGAGGAAGCCCCAGGTAAGTGGAAATTGATTTTTATTTTTTACCCACCCTCCCTGAACCTTCCCTTTAACCTTGTAGTCCATCAAATGTGCAAGTGCTTGTGCTGTACCTCCAATGGGAGGACAGAGCTGCTCCTGTGCAGCAGAGAATGTACCAGGGCATGCTGGGCCATATCTAGGACAAGTGCTTGTACTGTACCTCCAATGGGAGGACAGAGCTGCTCCTGTACAGCAGGAAATGTACCAGAGCATGCTGGGCCATTTCTAGGACAAGTGCTTGTGCTGTACCTCCAATGGGAGGACAGAGCTGCTCCTGTGCAGCAGATAATGTACCAGGGCATGCTGGGCCATTTCTAGGACAAGTGCTTGTACTGTACCTCCAATGGGAGGACAGAGCTGCTCCTGTACAGCAGGAAATGTACCAGAGCATGCTGGGCCATTTCTAGGACAAGTGCTTGTACTGTACCTCCAATGGGAGGACAGGGCTGGTCCTGTGCAGCAGAGAATGTACCAGGGCATGCTGGGATATTTCTAGGACAAGTGCTTGTACTGTACCTCCAATGGGAGGACAGAGCTGCTCCTGTGCAGCAGAGAATGCACCAGGGCATGCTGGGCCATTTCTAGGACAAGTGCTTGTACTGCACCTCCAATGGGAGGACAGAGCTGCTCCTGTGCAGCAGAGAATGTACCAGGGCATGCTGGGATATTTCTAGGACTAGTGCTTGTGCTGTACCTCCAATGGGAGGACAGAGCTGCTCCTGTGCAGCAGAGAATGTACCAGGGCATGCTGGGCCATTTCTAGGACAAGTGCTTGTATTGTACATTCAATAGGAGGACAGAGCTGCTCCTGTGCAGCAGAGAATGTACCAGGGCATGCTGGGATATTTCTAGGACTAGTGCTTGTGCTGTACCTCCAATGGGAGGACAGAGCTGCTCCTGTGCAGCAGAGAATGTACCAGGGCATGCTCGTATGCGCGTACAGCACTTTACAGGGTGAAAATCGCCCCACCAGGGGCTGAGATCTCCTCCTGCGTGACATAGCCCGAGCTCAGCTCGGGCTTACCGCCAGGGAGGTTAAAGGTAACTATGAATAAACAATACACAGAAATGGGTCGGCCAGCAAATACAGCAATAACAAAAATCCAAGAGAAGAGATGTTGAAAAATAAAATCATCTCCATAAAAGCTTTTCAGCAGATGGAAGCATGAACCCACTTTTGAACCAGAAACAGCGGCAGAGGCGCCTGACCTCGGCTACAGAGAAGCAGCACTGGACTGTTGCTCAGTGGTCCAAAGTACTTTTTTCAGATGAAAGGAACTTTTACATGTCATTCGGAAATCAAGGTGCCAGAGTCTGGAGGAAGACTGGGAAGAGGGAAATGCCAAAATACCTGAAGTCCAGTGTCAAGTACCCACAGTCAGTGATGGTCTGGGTTGCCATGTCAGCTGCTGGTCCACTGTGTTTTATCAAGGGCAGGGTCAATGCAGCTAGCTATCAGGAGATTTTGGAGCACTTCATGCTTCCATCTGCTGATAAGCTTTATGGAGATGAAGATTTCATTTTTCAGCACGACCTGGCACCTGCTCACAGTGCCAAAACCACTGGCAAATGGTTTACTGACCATGGTATTACTGTGCTCAATTAGCCTGCCAACTCTCCTGACCTGAACCCCATAGAAAATCTGTGGGATATTGTGAAGAGAAAGTTGAGAGACGCAAGACCCAACACTCTGGATGAGCTTAAAGAGAGTCTGAAGCGAGAATAGATCTCGCTTCAACAACAACAACAACAAATAACATTTGTAAAGCGCTTTTCTCCCGTGGGACTCAAAGCGCATAAGCATGGCTCCGACCATCGTGGTACAGAGGAAGAATTTTATAAATCTGGAAATGCCAGGCTAAACAGGTGGCTTTTCAGTCTGGATTTGAATAGCTCCTGGGATGGTGCTGTCTTTACTGGGTGTGGTAGGGAGTTCCAAAGAGTAGGGGCAGCATGACAGAAGGCTCTGTCTCCAGATTTTTTGAGGTGCACTCTGGGAGTGACCAAGTTTATAGAACTTGCTGATCTGAGGTTGTGAGAGGTGTGGTGCAGCTTCAGCAAGTCCTTCATGTATCCAGGGCCCAGATTGTGCAGGGATTTGAATGTCAGACCTCATATACAGCAGGGGCACGTGTGCCCCTGCTAAAACGCCGCTATCCCGCGGCTTAACGGGGGTCCCTTCACCCCCAAATCCCCTCCGTAATGCGGGGGAGCACTTCCGCATTGGGGCAGGGCTACCCGCCGCAGCCCTGCCCCATGCGCGTCTGTCAGCGCGTATCTCCGCCTCTCCCCTGCCCCTCTCAGTCTTCCTTCACTGAGAGGGGCGGGGGAGAGGCGGCGATGCGCGTCTGATAGACGCGCTGGGAGGCAGGGCTGCAGCCGTCAGCCCTTGCCTCCAGGAAGCAGAATCTGCGACCAAGAAGACGACCAAGGTTTGCGGGGGGTGGTGGGGTCAGGGACCCTCGTGCAGCCGCGGGATAGCGGCGTTTTAGCGGGGGGCACACATGCCCCTGCTATATATGAGAGCTGAAGCGAGATTTAGTCTCGTTTCAGTGTCTTTTTAAGGCCGCTATCGAAGCATCCTGGGCCTCCATAACACCTGAGCAGTGCCACAGGCTGATTGCCTCCATGCCACGCCGCATTGAAGCAGTCATTTCTGCAAAAGGATTCCCGACCAAGTATTAAGTGCATAACTGAACATAATTATTTGAAGGTTGACTTTTTTGTTTTAAAAACACTTTTCTTTTATTGGTCGGATGAAATATGCTAATTTTTTGAGATAGGAAATTTGGGTTTTCATGAGCTGTATGCCAAAATCATCAATATTAAAACAATAAAAGGCTTGAACTACTTCAGTTGTGTGTAATGAATCTAAAATATATGAAAGTCTAATGTTTATCAGTACAATGCAGAAAATAATGAACTTTATCACAATATGCTAATTTTTTTTAGAAGATCCTGTATAACATTCACTGAAATCAAAACGTGGACAGTACAATACATATGTTATGTAAGTAGATCAAGTATTTATCTACTTATATATGTGTTTTTTTCCCTGGCATAGTATGGCTGATCCTACTGCTTTAAAGAGGAACTCCAGTGAAAATAATGTAATAAAGTACTTCATTTTTACAATAATTCTGTGTTTATTTAGTCAGTGTTTGCGCATTGTAAAATCTTTTCTCTCCCCGATTTACATTGACATTTATCTCATGCTGACATTTGACGTCTGGCAAGTAATGTCAGTGGAAGGAGATGCTACTTGCTTTTTTGGCAGTTGGAAACAGCTGTAAACAGCTATTTCCCACAATGCAACAAGGTTCACAGACAGGAAACTGCCAGGAGTACCATGGTCCGCACAGTTTCCTGTGGAAGGGGATTCACCACAATATCAGCCATACAGAGCCCCCTGATGATCAGTTTGTGAAAAGGAAAAGATTTCTCATGGGAAAGGGAGTATCCGCTACTGATTAAGATGAAGTTCAATTCTTGGTCAAGGTTTCTCTTTAATACCAATTGTAATATCGATTGAAAACAAAATCGAGTGATAATTGAACAGTGTATGGTCAGCTAAAGCCGTATATAAGATGGAACAACGTGCTATGAATGGTTGCAGCAGTAGTGGTTCAGCAAGCCGCTAAAATGGCCCGGGGAGGTTCATACTTGCTTGAAATAGCTAAAAAGAATTTGAGTTGAAAAATGAGTTTCTAAGCCCTGTTGTAACAATACCAATGCAGGAGGGTGTGGGATGGATTAAGGGCTCTGTCACTAAAACCTGCAGGTGAAGAGATGGTGACGGGTTTTCTTTTTCACACCCGCTTGCAGTATAATGGTGCTATGCTGCTCGTGTCTCCACAGAAACCGCGTGCAGATGTGTATTTCAAAAACGCACTGCATGTGTGTTCAGTGGGCATGAGCCACTGGATTGAGAGGCATAAATAGGCTTTCCTTTTAAACAATACTAGTTGCCTGGCTGTCCTGCTGATCATTCATTCACCAGTAGCGTCTGAATCACACCCCCCCCCCCAAATTATAATGCGGCAAATCCGGTCAAACATCTGATCTGCATGCTAGTTCAGGTTCATGACGCCTGCTCCAGACAATGCAAGTCCAAGGACTAAGGGCTTGTTTCCACTGCAACACAGAGCGTTGTAAGTCACTCCCGGGGCGGAGCTTGCAATCCCATTCATTATACTGAATGGGATCACATGTACAATCGCCCTGAAATGCACGCAACCACGTGCTTCAGTTCAATGGCGAATCTCACAGCATGTATGGAAACAGCAGACAGTGCAGTCCATGTGCTCTCTGATGTCACTGCAATCTCATTACCATAAGCACGCCTGAGGGTAGGAACACATTGGGCAGAAACGCATGTGCGTTTTACACTGTAGTCTATAAAAACGCATATGCGATTCGGCCTAATGTGTTCCTACCCTCAAAGCGCGCAATATGGAAACGAGCCCTAAGACCCGTGGTACTTTCAGCAAGGTGGGTGAGGGAAGGCTATGGCATAAGGCCTGGTTCACACCGGCACGGATGAAAAACTGATCAGTGTAAAGACTGATCCATAAAACGGATTCGTTTTTAAAGGCATCAGTTTTCCATCAGTGACCCACCTTTTCATTAGCACACTGTCAATGCGACGCATCAGTCAATTCTGAAAAATTGCTACAGACCAAAACTCTGCGTCCGTGCGGCAGAACCGACCGAATTGATCTGTTCGAACAGATCCTACTGAGTAACATAGGATCCATTCATCACTATCGGGGTACGTTTTGCTACGGTCCCTTTTTTTAAGTCCAATATGAACCGGGCCTTAGAATAGACGGTGCTGAAAAGTTCTTCCACTGACATAAAAGGCCAGGAGAAGGCAGAGCCCTGAATGCCTAGAGCAGAAATGATCTGTTTGATATGTTGTGAACTTTAGACAGGAGTATAGAATAGTAGCCTTTAGACAGGGCAATTAGCAAGTCATAACAACCGCTGAAACCATGGAGAGTGACGTCACGGCAACACACAACCCGAGCGGTGAGTCATTGTCTCCCGGGGCCCGACACACACAAAGCAGCTGACAGCATACGCTTCCAAGGCGAATAAAATACAAAGCATTATCTAAATGTGTGAAAGGTTCTCAGATCTCCATTACAAGCCTTGTGCAACACGCTACTGTTCAACGGATCCATTGTAGAGAGCCCAGTGTGTAACGGCTCAGATTAGGACTGGTATAAATCACCACATGTCACAATCAGCACAGCATACCAGTTAGAGAGACTCTGAAGTCTCTAAAAAAATAAATAAATAAAAAAATAAATCTGTTTTTATTACAAAATTCCCTTTAACATAATAGCCCTACCTAAACCGCCGCATCCCTGCCGCTCTACGCTAACTAAATCCTCCCAAACTCCCCGGAAGGCACTCCGGGCAGTGCTTCCGTGTGAGGCAGAGCTATGAGCCGCAGCTCTGCCTCACACGCGTCTGTCAGCGGCGGATCTCCGCCTCTCCCCCGCCCCTCAGTCTTCCTTCACTGAGAGGGGCGGGGGAGAGGCGGTGATCCGGGCTGACAGACGAGTGAGAGGCAGGGCTGCGGCGATCGGCGGCCCGCAGGCTAAATGTAAACACAAGCAGAAATAATCGGCTTTGTTTACATTTGTACAACGCTGCTAACAGTAGCAGCGTTGTACTGGATCAGTGATCCCCAGCCAATCAGCGGCCGGGGATCGCTGTCACATGACAGGTAGGAGCCTGTTAGAGGCTGCACAGGACAGATCCGTTCCTGTGCAGCCTCGGATCTCCGGGGAAGGGAGGGAGGAGAGGGAGAATCCTGCGGTGGAGGGGGCTTTGAGGTGCCCCTCCACCGCCAGCCACATGCAGGTAGGAGCGATCAGACCCCCCCCAGCACATCATCCCCCTAGTGGGGAAAAAAGGGGGGTGATCTGATCTCTCTGCCTGGTGTTTGATCTGTGCTGGGGGCTGTAGAGCCCACCCAGCACAGATCAGCAAATACAGCGCTGGTCCTTAAGGGGGGGGGGGGGGGGGGTAAAGGCTGGGTCATCAAGTGGTTAAAGGACCACTATCGCAGATAAGAAAAAAAAATTAAGTACGTGTAAACAGACAAATGAGATTTACGTTGCATCCAAAATAAAAATGAGCCATAAATTACTTTTCTCCTGTGTTGCTGTCACTTACAGTTAGTAGAAATCTGACATTACCGACAGGTTTTGGACTAGTCCATCACTCCATGGGGGGATTCTCAGCATGGCCTTTATTCTTTATAAAGACACTCCCTGAAAAGGAATTACATAATGATGCTGGCCAGCCTCCCTGTTTGCTACACACTATTTTGGCAGATGGACAGTGCAACTGCCATTCACCAAGTGGTTTTAAACATTAAGGCCCCTTTTACACTTAAACAGTTGCTCTCTGTTATAACAAAGAAAAAGGATTTTCAAAGTAATGCCCATGTTTCCCTATGGCACCTTTCACACTTAAAGAGAAACCACCAAAATGTAACTTTATCCCAATCAGTAGCTGATACCCCCTTTTACATGAGAAATCTATTCCTTCTCTCAAACAGACCATCAGGGGGCGCTGTATGACTGATATTGTGGTGAACCCCCTCCCACAAGAAACCCCTTCCACAAGTACGTACTCCTGGCAGTTTCCTGTCCGTGAACCTTGTTGCATTGTGGGAAATAGCTGTTACAGCTGTTTCCAACTGCCAAAAACCATGCAGCAGCTACATCACCTGCCAGCAGTAAAATGTTCACTGGAGTATAACGCGTATTAATTGAAATCTTCTCAATGCACTGCTATGAAAACTGTACTAATGCACACCAACTGATTAAGTGTAAAAGGGCCCTATAAGAAAACCATGAGTCCCCCATGAGGACATAGGATACTCCAAAACCTGTTACTGTAAAAGCGACAGCAACATAGGAGAAAAGTAATTTATGGCTCCTTTTATTCTTGAAGAAACGTACAACTTTGTATTTACACTTATTTTAAATGTTATATTTTTTGCAATAGTGGTTTTTTAAGACTTGTACATGACAGCATAGGCTGCCGCTGTACTAGACCGCGCATGGGCAGAGAGCCAATGGAGTGCTATGGGTGAGATGTGGGAGCTGGGTAAGTTGGGAAAAAATGCTCTCAGCTGAGGCCTGGCCGAGGCATTATTAATATTTATTGTATTTATAAAGCGCCAACTTATTACGCAGCGCTGGACATTAATTTAGGTTACAGACAATATTTAGGGGTGACAAACAGCAATATGACAATACAGGAATACAAGATAAACCAGATCACACAGCACAGTATGAGTACCAGGTAATGCGTAGTCAGTCACTGCAGAGGAGCATGGAGATTAGGAAAGTTAGGTTCACTCAGATCCATAGGATGGGTGCACAATAATGGAGGTGCATGATCAGATAGGACACAAAAGGAGGAGGACCCTGCCCAAAGGCTTACAATCTAGAGGGAGAGGTAGGGACATGAGAGGTAGGGGACCAGAGTTCAGCTGTAGGTTTAGAGCAATTGTGAGGGGTGGTAGGCCAGAGTGAAAAGGTGAGTTTTGAGGGCCTTCTTGAAGGTGTTGAAGGAGGGGGCTGCCCTAATGGGGGGAGGTAGGGAGTTCCATAGTGTTGGAGCGGCTTTTGAGAAGTCCTGGAGGCGTGCATGGGACTGGGTAATGCGGGGGGCGGTTAGGCGAAGTTCATTGGAAGAGCGGAGTGAGCGGCTTGGTGTGTACCTCTGAGTAAGATCGGAAATGTAGGTTGGACAGGTTTTGTGGACAGATTTGTAGGTCAGACACAGTATCTTGAATCTTATTCTGGACTGGATAGGAAGCCAGTGGAGGGATTCTAGGAGGGGATCTGCCATGGTGGAGCGATGGGAGCAGTGGATAATTCTGGCTGCCGCATTCATGATGGACTGCAGTGGGGCTATTCGGGTCATAGGGAGACCAGACAAAAGAGCATTGCAGTAGTCGAGGCGGGAAATTGAGGGCATGGATGAGGAGTTTGGTGGTGCCAGAGGTCAGGAAAGGGCGAATCTTACAGATGTTACGAAAGTGGAATAAGCGAGAAATCGCCGTTGGGAGACTTGGGAGCAGGATACAGCCGATATACGGCTCACCCCACCAGTCCTGGCAGCATTAATTACTATTCCCCCTCCAGGTCCACATGGATGGAGGGGAATGATTAATTCAGTTTCCAGCTATTGCTGGCGGCCGAATTACACTGTTTTAAAAGTAACTTCAGCTCAGTCTGACGGCACCGAAATTATTTACTGTTTGCCGCTATAGCAGTCATTCCTATTAGTCTATAGTGGCGCCAGCTGAGCCCAAACCTCCAGTGCTGTAATTGACGTGCTCATGACCGAGAACTGCTGTACACACGCCAGATTCTGGGCAGCACAATCGACCGACTCAGTGGAGTTTCATCTAGCATGTGTAGCATGTACTCAGACTTATTCTCTCCAGATTATCTATGGATTCCGTTCCGAGCCAGTAATAATGCAGCTTGGAAAAGAACACAATGAACATTAGACAGAACAGTCATGTCGGAACAAGTCTGAACCAATCCTTACGCTTCAAATAAGATCCATCCATAGGTCTGCCCCAGGATGTCCATTCCTTAAAACGAACTGTATTCGTGTCAAGTGTGAAAATACATGTATAGATTTTACCAGCAGTTTTAACCACCCTGATCGAATGTCCAGGTTATCTGAAACAACGAACCACACCAATCGTAATTTTGACCGATCAGTTGCAAGTATCGATCTGAATTACAATTGGACGGTAAATTTCAGCTGATCTGATACATCGGTAGATCGACAGCCCGTAGCACTGTAACGAATAGTGCATTTCATGGTGAAATCTACTGAAAATATACACGTCATGTATGGGAGAGAATTCAATCCATCTGTGATCAGATTCAGATAAGAGGGATTGATCAGTTTGCCATATTGTATGGCAATCTAAGGCCAGTACCACACTATAAGCGCTGTTATGAGTGCTTGCGTTTGATTAGCGCTTGCTGAGCACTTAAAAAAACGCTCCCATTCACTTTCATGAAAATCACAGTAAAAATCGCCGTGCTCGCATACGGTTTTTGCGTACACGGCAATCAGTCACTGCAGAACAATACAAACATGCGCTTGACCCCGGTTTGATGTAAAGCGGAATCCTGACTAAAGGGGCCCATACACCTAACGATTTTCCCGCCGATATACAGCAAATTCGATCACGGTGATCGAATCTGCTGTGAAATAGTTGCGCAAACGCTGACAGAACGATCGATTTCCGCCCAAAAGCAATCGTTCCTGTCAATCCGTCCGTGGGGAAGATTTTTCTCGATCGCCGGTGGGTCGGGAGTGCGTCGATAATTGCGTTCGATTGCACGACGGCCGACGCAATACATTACCTGTTCTGGCCAGCGAGACTCCCCCGGTCTCCACTGTCTTCTTTTCCGCACTGGGCTGCAGCTTCACTGAACTTCCTGTCCCGGCAGGAAGTTTAAACAGTAGAGCGCCCTCTACTGTAAACTTCCCCCGACAGGAAGTTTAGTGAAGCTGCACCAGTTCCCGGAACCCAGTGTGGAGAAGACGACAGCGGAGACCGGGGGAGGTGCGCCGGCTGGAGCAGGTAATGTATGAGGGGGGGGGGGGGGGCTAGCGGCAGCACCACCACCACAGATTGTGATCGGTTTCAAGCTGAAATCGATTCCAAATCGGTTTGCAGTAAAGGCAGCTATACGATCCCTCTCTGATCAGATTTCGATCAGAGAGGGTTCTATCTGTTGGTCAAATCTGATGGCAAATCGACCAGTGTATGGCCACCTTAATAGCAGTGTAGGGACAGTGAAATCTCTATTTAATGGTTTATGAGAGTCCCTGTTCACAGTGCTCACTTGCGTTGCAGAATAATTCTGCGAGTCAGCTCACTGCCCATACAATTCTATGGGGCTGTTCACAGCACTGTGATGTAACTGATTGTGTTATTCTAACTTACTGCATTAAGACATTTTTGTATTAAAGTCTATGTCTACTCTCCATTGCAGTTCAGTCATTATAACACATAACACATAAGAACACGTGTGTGATGCAACTGACCACTGTGAGCCTAGTATGAAAGAATCCATCCTCACTAAAAGTGGCCATACACACATCAATTTCTGTGGGCAGATTTCATCACTTATTGAATCTGTGAGCAATAGCTTGAACGAAGGTATTCCAGTGACATAATTGCTAGCAATGTCACTTTAGGTTCAATTTCCAGCCACTACACTATTAGTGTGAAGTTTGTACTTCTCAAATTTTCATGCGTTTTCACCAGTCACTCTGGTATTTTCCCACTCCCTAAAAACATACTCATAAGTCATGTCCCTGCTCTCCCCAAATTAGCCTTAAAGGAAACCACTAATTAATAAAAGAGCCCCTAGGGGGTACGTACCTCGGGATCCTGAGACTTCCCCGTTCCTCTTATTTATAGGTGATCCAGTGCTGGCCCTCCCCAAAAATCCTCCAACAAGCTTGTCAGCAGATGCGTGAAGGCGCAGTAGCAGCACGTGGGAATACTTACAACTATGTTCCTGCGCAGGCGAAGTACCAGCACCGCTTGGGCTCCAGAGGAAATGGCCAAGCCTGATTTCTATTACCTCTATTGCACAGGCGTGAGTCCCCTGTGCAGTAGAGTAGAAATGACCGGGCTCAGCCATTTCCTCCGGAGTCCAAGGGGGAGCTGGTACTGCGCCTGTGCAGATGTAAGTACAGTATTATTGCTGTGTGCCGTTCAGGGGAGCCGGCACTGGATCAGGGTGACTAATGGCCCATACTCACGGGCAACTTTTTGTGCCTGTCGCCAGCACACGTGAGCATGTGGGCGACAGGCCGGCGACAGCTCCTCGCCAGGTCCCTCCGCGCACACACGCGGAAGAGGGACCAGCGGCGCGACGGAAGCTGTCCCCGACGTTCCTCCTCCCCCCGCCGGAAGCTCCGTATACCTCAAGGGAGGTTGCTGTCGCTAGTCCGCGTACTCACGCGGACTAGCGACAGTTGCGGCGGCGACTGTCGCCAGGCGATTGACCACGCCAATCGCCTGGCGACATCAGCGACGGGCGACAGCTCAGGGTGCGCGCCCGTGCGACGGCGCATACTCACGGGCGACAATTGTAGCCCATGAGTATGGGCCATAAGGAAGATGGGGAAAGCCTAATTAGGATCCAGAGGCTTCCCCCTCCCAGGATAAGTACTCCCTTAGGGGCCCTTTACCTTACAAGTGTTCTTTACACATATAAGATAAATGTTGCCTTTAACAATCGATGCTCTGTTAGGCCCGGTTCACATTAGCGGTTGTTTGCCAAACGGACCGGATGACCTGACCGGATCCGGACCGGATCCGGATCGGAACCGTACGGTTCTGATCCGGATCCGATCCGGTCAGGTTGCATCAGGTGGTAATCAGGATGCGATCCGGATCAGTTTGGCAAAGTTAACGTAAAAAAAAATAAAAATGTTGGGGTCTGGGAGGTCAGCAGAAGGGGGACCTGTGGAATCAGGCCCTCTGCTGTTAAGCACTCACCTCCACCTCCGACATGCTGCCAACATCCTGCCAACACCTCCAGCTCGTGCTGCTCCACTCCAAAATGCTTGCCCATGTGTCCCCAGCCAATATCGCCGCAAAAATCCGCATAGGAAGTGGGGTAGAACATCCGGATTTCTCAGCCAGTGTGTTGTGCGGCCTCCGGTTCCCATTTGTTTGTATTGGCCGGATGGTGCAGTCCGGCTCCGCCCCGGATACGGCTGCCGGAGGGGCCGGATGAAAAAATAGCGCATGTTGGAACGGAGGCCGGAGTCCGGATCCGGCCCGGCTCCGGTTCTGCAGAACGGACCCATGTGAACGGACGCATAGGCTTTCATTGCTATGCCGTGCGTCCGTTCTGCAGGCGGTGCGGCTCCGGCACGGCGATTCCGGAGGGCCACCGCAAGTGTGAACCGGGCCTAAGGGTGATGTTTTGCTATATAAACACTGAATACACATTTCCAGCATGTGTAGACAGCTTTACACTAAGATAGGGACATAAATAGGACTACAAACAGCCTCATACACGCTAATATCAACCACACAGTGGTGTTCCCTTAGGGCTGCCTCTACTTAAAATCTAACGTTTGTACAGCTGCCCTGGTGCCTCGTTTAAAGATCCTGAATGCTTTAAACTACAACAGCGAGAGGGTAATTCCTTTCCTTACCCCGTCCACCAGAGGCTGCCCCGACATGTGCTGTGTCTGTACAGCACTCGGGCAGCAAACTGTTTCCCTAGGTATCAAGTCCTGATCCTTTAGGCGAGAGTATTTGTGCATGTGCCAACTGACCTTATGTCTATTGTAGGATTAAATTGTCTGTATGGCAGGTGGTATAATTTTTTCCCCCTCCTTTTCCCTCCCCTACATGGTTGTGTTGCACAGGGCTGTGGAGTCGGTACAAAAATCCACCGACTCCGACTCCTCAGTTTAGGATTCCACCGACTCCTCTAATTTGCATATTACAATCTTGTTGATTGAAAGTATGTAACATGAAATTCGTCTCTCAACTGCCAACGCTTAGGAATTTTAAAAGACAACTGAAGTGAGAAGGATATGTAGACTGCTATATGTATTCCCTTTAGTCATAGACTAAAACTAGTACTTGTAAAAGGTACAGACCAGAACAAAGAACATCTATTAGGCCCTAGGCAATGTAACTGTGGGTACATGTAAGAGTGATGTGCAGGTACTCTGCAGGGGAATAAGGAGATTCTTCCTCTATTACACATTCTTCATGCACAATCTGAACCAGGCTTATTGGTGATAGACAGCACCTCTGTGTTCAATGTGCACAGCATTCTCAGTGGATTCCCTGCAGCTCTGTGGGGAGTGCATATGTAGAGTATAGTACTACTGTGTAACAAAGTAAACCTGAGACAGATGAAATTAAAGCTTTATACATACCTGGGGCTTCCTCCAGCCCCCTTTAGGCTAATCAGTCCCTCGCTGTCCTCCGCCACCTGGATCTTCTGCTATGAGTCCAGGTACTTGAGCCAGTCAGGCGTAGTGCGCATGCATACACTCCGCCGCCGGGAGCGTACTACACCAGCGCAGCACTATTGCGCAGGTGCAGAACGCTCCTGGCCGTGGAAGCGGCATGCGGCCGGACTGCGCTGGCTGGCTGAATTACCGGGACTCATAGCAGAAGATCCAGGTGGTGGAGGTGGACAGTGAGGGACTAATTAGCCTGAAGGGGACTGGAAGAAGCCCCAGGTATGTAGAAAACATTTCTTTTCATCCTTCTCAGGTACCATTTAATTCGTAGTCACCAAACCAGATTTTAACATATCAAATTATTTCATTTCATGAACAAAGAGAGTGCATACATTTGCATAAATCAGCATCAACGCAGAATTATTTCCATCTCATTGACTATCTCTATTAGTGACATAGCTACACATCAGGCTTTATTCTTACAGCATAGATGTTATTTCGTATATATAAGAGATTCCTGTGTACACATCATATATACAGTCACAATCAGATATGTATATCTGACTTTAAAAATACGGGGACTGCTTTATTGAAGCAGCACAAGTAACTCATTTTGATTGGTTTATTTCATTTTTGTGGACTAAGCACAGCTATTACTGTATGTATAAATTATTTATGACTATTATGAGAAATAGAACATTTTATCATATTTTCTATTTTAATTACAGTTTAAATTCATTAGGAGTCGGTGCATTTTTTCCCCGACTCCGACTCCAGGCACCCAAAATTGCCCCGACTCTCCCGAAGCCCTGGTGTTGCAGCAACTCATTAAATGCTTTTCTGTACACTTGCAAAAAAGCATTTAGAGACCTTTCGGTATCTGCCAGCTTCTCTTCCTGGCATGCGTCATTTTTAACTCTCACAGGGAACACTGAGAAGTGGCGCTTAGCAATCCTGGAAGCAGCATGTTGGTTCCAGGATCACATGAAAAAACAATGAAAATTGTGATCGGAACTGGACGTTTGTTCAAACAACGGTAAACAATCATAGCAGCGCTGTCCATTCAATTTAATGGACATCGCTTAACCTCCTTGCTGGTTATCCCGAGCTGAGCTTGGGGTAAGCCGCCGCGGAGGATTTCTCAGGCCCTGGTGGGCCAATTTGCATATTTTTTTTTTTTTGATACACGCAGCTAGTACTTTGCTAGCTGCGTGTATTATCCGATCGCCGCCGCTCTGCGCAGATTCGCTGTGCTCCCCCCCCCCCCACACCCCTTGTGCAGCCTGCCCAATCACCGCCAGGCAGTGCTAAGGGGGTGGATCGGGAGTCCCGATGCCATGACGTGGATGAAGTCATCCCGATCGCATGGCGACGGGGAAGGCAAACAGGAAATCCGGTTTTGAACGTGATTTCCTGTTTGCGTTGATCGCCGGAGGCAATCGGATGGGGCGGGGGGATAAAATATGACAGAACAAACAGGTTTTGGGCCAGTCCATCTCCTCATGGGGGATTCTCAGGGTTTTCTCTGTTTAAATCAGCATTTCCTGAAAAAGCAGTTGCACCCCATTTTGTTAGGGCTCATTCACACTATGTGCTGCGCTGTCCGTTTTGACGCAACGCACATAGTGTACGATCTACATGGCAACATGACTCATGTTACCATTCACATTACAGGTGTGCGTTCCCATGCGTTATGATGTAATGCTTCTGGGAACATCTGATCGCACACATTCTCCTGATTAGTTGGCTGCCAACGTCTGCTCTCCTAGCGCACCACAACATGTATTCTGTGCAATGGCCGCACGATGGCAACGCATACACAAAATTGCGTTTGTGTATGCGCTCTGTAGTGTGAATGAGCCCTTAGACTTTGCAAGTGAATAGAGAGGCTGGCTGGTATCTTACTATTTTGTCAGTTAAACTGCTATTCAGGAAATGCTGGTGAAAAAGAAAACCCTGAGAATCACCCATTAGGAGATGGACTGGCCCAAAACCTGTCAGTTCTGTCAGATTTTAACTGCCTACTTTTTTTTTTTGCAATAGTGGTTCTTTAACCTTCCTGCCGGTAACCCCAGGAGGTTTTCTCCGGCCCTGCTCGGCCGATTTTCTTAATTTTTTTTTTTGCTGGACGCAGCTAGCACTTTGCTAGCTGCGTCAGCACACCGATCGCCACTATTCGTCGCGGCGCCCCCCCCCCCCCCCCCGACCCCGTGCGCTGCCTGGCCAATCAGTGTCAGGCAGCGCCGAGGGGTGGATCGGGCCTCCCAATGATGTCACGACGTCGGTGACGTCAGGAAATACCGTTCTTTGAATGGGATTTCCTGATCGGAGATCGCCGAAGGCAATCGAAGCGGGCGGGGGGATGCCGCTGTCGCTCGCTACAGGATTTAAAAAAAAAAAAAAAAAAACTGCCGCGCCGCCTCCTGGCAGAATTTTTCATACCGCCAGGAGGGTTAAGGATTCCTTCATGCTTTCAAAACACTGCCTGGAAAATACCCATACAAAGCTGGAAGCCGGCCTCCCTGCAGCACACTAATGGTACTAGGACTGTACCACTGCTGTCCAGGGAATGCTCTCAAAATCATGGAAATTTGGAAAAAAACCCATGAGAGGATTTACTGGTCCCAAACATGCAAATAAGAGGTTTTGACCAGTCTAACCTAAAATGCTGCTTACGAAAATGCCAAAGTGCTGGGACAAATGCAAACATAATTATCTGTAAAGCCTGGGCCCCACTGGGAGTGACTGTCTGTGCTGTACCGGTGGATCCCTACGGGGTGATCCCACTGGCAGTGCTGCTTCAATCATTTTGGGAGAAATCGCATCAGTGGCAGCAGCGCCAAATCACCATCGCTGTGGGAATTGTTGTCAAAATCACAAGCTTTCATGATTTCAGAAACCGCTATGCGATCCTTTGCAAAGTGCTGCCAGTGGGTCCCAGGTCGTAGTATTTATTTTAATATTACATAGGTTTTTTCCATGGTGGCCCTTTCACACTTCCAACCTGCATTTGCATGAACAGGTGCATTTTTCCCCCTGAGTACCAATACACCTGCAGCTTTCCCTGAGCATCAGTGCATGTCCACCAACAATGACACTAATACACCTGCAGCTTTCCCTGAGCATCAGTGCATGTCCACCAACAATGACACTAATACACCTGCAGCTTTCCCTGAGCATCAGTGCATGTCCACCAACAATGACACTAATACACCTGCAGTTTTCCCTGAGCATCAGTGCATGTCCGCCAACAATGACACTAATACACCTGCAGCTTTCCTGGAGCATCAGTGCATGTCCACCAACACTGACACTAATACACCTGCAGCTTTCCCAAAGCATCAGTGCATGTCCACCAACAATGTCACTAATACACCTGCAGCTTTCCCTGAGCATCAGTGCATGTCCGCCAACAATGTCACTAATACACCTGCAGCTTTCCCTGAGCATCAGTGCATGTCCACCAACACTGACACTAATACACCTGCAGCTTCCCCTGAGCATCAGTGCATGTCCGCCAACAATGACACTAATACACCTGCAGCTTCCCCTGAGCATCAGTGCATGTCCGCCAACACTGACACTAATACACCTGCAGCTTTCCCTGAGCATCAGTGCATGTCCGCCAACAATGACACGAATACACCTGCAGCTTTCCCTGAGCATCAGTGCATGTCCGCCAACACTGACACTAATACACCTGCAGCTTTCCCTGAGCATCAGTGCATGTCCGCCAACAATGACACTAATACACCTGCAGCTTTCCCTGAGCATCAGTGCATGTCCGCCAACACTGACACTAATACACCTGCAGCTTTCCCTGAGCATCAGTGCATGTCCGCCAACAATGATACTAATACACCTGCAGCGTTCCCTGAGCATCAGTGCATGTCCGCCAACAATGACACTAATACACCTGCAGCTTTCCCTGAGCATCAGTGCATGTCCGCCAACAATGACACTAATACACCTGCAGCTTTCCCTGAGCATCAGTGCATGTCCACCAACAATGACACTAATACACCTGCAGCTTTACCTGAGCATCAGTGCATGTCCACCAACAATGACACTAATACACCTGCAGCTTTCCCTGAGCATCAGTGCATGTCCAACAATGACACTAATACACCTGCAGCTTTCCCTGAGCATCAGTGCATGTCCACCAACAATGACACTAATACACCTGCAGCTTTCCCTGAGCATCAGTGCATGTCCGCCAACAATGACACTAATACACCTGCAGCTTTCCCTGAGCATCAGTGCATGTCCGCCAACAATGACACTAATACACCTGCAGCTTTCCCTGAGCATCAGTACATGTCCACCAACAATGACACTAATACACCTGCAGCTTTCCCTGAGCATCAGTGCATGTCCACCAACAATGACACTAATACACCTGCAGCTTTCCCTGAGCATCAGTGCATGTCCGCCAACAACGACATCAATACACCTGCAGCTTTCCCTGAGCATCAGTGCATGTCCGCCAACAACGACATCAATACACCTGCAGTATTCCGAGCATCAGTGCATGTCCACAAACAACGTCATCAATAGACATGCAGTTTTCCCTGAGCATCAGTGCATGTCTGCCAACAATGACACTAATACACCTGCAGCTTTCCCTGAGCATTAGTGCATGTCTGCCAACAATGACATCAATACACCTGCAGTATTCCGAGCATCAGTGCATGTCCACAAACAACGTCATCAATAGACACGCAGTTTTCCCTGAGCATCAGTGCATGTCTGCCAACAATGACACTAATACACCTGCAGCTTTCCCTGAGCATCAGTGCATGTCCACAAACAACGTCATCAATAGACATGCAGTTTTCCCTGAGCACAAGCGCATGTCCGCCAATAATGACATCAATACACCTACAGTTTTCCCTGAGCACAAGTGCATGTCAGACAATGACATTAACCATTTCCTGTCCCTAGGACTTGAAAATAAGTCTCTGCACTCTCCTCCCTACAAAATCTTAGATAACATTTATCTCTGGCAATATCACTACAGAGTTGAAAAAGAATAAAAGCAAACCCCACTCCTCCTCCTTGGGAATTCAGTAGCAGAGTTAATTAGTAAACAAGTGTAAAATACACATTCCAGGAGTAGACAGTAGCAGTTTTCCGTGAGCACAAGTGCATGCCCACAAACAATGTCATTAACCATTTCCATTTTCAGTCCATTTCCATTTCCAGTCCATTTCCAGTCCCTATGATGTGAAAATAAATCTCTGCACTCTCCTCCCTACAAAACCTTAGATGACTCTCTTGCAACTGGCAGAGTCCCAGTGGATTGGCGTACAGCCCACGTTTTCCCATTATTTAAGAAGGGCAAAAAATCTGATCCAGGAAATTATAGACCTGTAAGTTTAACATCAGTTGTATGCAAACTATTTGAGGGGTTACTAAGAGATACTATACATGACTTCATAGTAGAAAATAATCTTATTTCTCAGCATCAACATGGGTTTACTAAAGACAGGTCCTGTTTGACTAACATGCTCAGCTTTTATGAGGTAGTGAATGCTAATATGGATATTGGGAATGCTGTAGATGTGATATACTTGGACTTTGCAAAGGCCTTCGACACTGTTCCCCACAAAAGTCTGGTGCAAAAGTTGAGAATGCAAGGACTGGGGAAGAGTCTGTGTTCATGGATAGGGAACTGGCTAATGGACAGAAAACAAAGAGTTGTGGTCAATGGATCATACTCAAAATGGGAGACTGTTAGCAGTGGGGTCCCACAGGGGTCTGTTCTGGGTCCAGTGCTCTTCAATTTATTTATTAATGACCTAGTAGATGCAGTAGTGAGCAATGTTGCTATTTTTGCAGATGATACAAAATTGTGCAGAATCATTAACTCTCAGGAAGATAGTGTCATATTGCAACAGGATCTGGATAGGATGGCTATATGGGCACATACATGGCAGATGAAATTCAATGTTGACAAATGTAAGGTCATGCATTTTGGACGTACGAATGGTCTAGCACCATACAAAATAAATGGGATACAGTTGGGGACATCAAACTTGGAGAAGGACTTAGGAGTACTCATTGACAACAAGTTAAATAATCGTACTCAATGCCAAGCAGCTGCAGCTAAAGCTAACAAAATTTTGGGATGCATTAAAAGGGAAATAAAAACTCGAGATGCTAGCATAATATTGCCCCTGTTTAACTCTCTAGTAAGGCCACATCTGGAATATGGAATTCAGTTCTGGGCACCACATTACAAAAAAGATATTGCAGTTTTAGAGCAGGTGCAGAGACGAGCAACAAAATTGATGCGTGGGATGGAAGGTCTCACTTATCAAGAAAGGTTAGATAAACTGGGTTTATTTAGTCTAGAGAAAAGACGCCTTAGAGGGGATCTAATTAACATGTATAAATACATCAGAGGGCAATATAATACCTTGGCGGATGAGCTTTTTGTCCCTAGGCCTTCTCAAAGGACTAGAGGACATGATCTGCGCATGGAGGAAAAACGTTTTAGCCATTTATTTAGGAAAGGGTTCTTTACAGTAAGAGTGATTAAGATGTGGAAAATCATTGCCACAGGAAGTCGTTATGGCAAACTCTATACCTGCATTTAAAGGGGGCTTAGATGCTTTCCTTGCGTTGAAAGACATCCATGGCTACAATTACTAGGTAATGCCTAATGATGTTGATCCAGGGATTTTATCTGATTGCCATCTGGAGTCGGGAAGGAATTTTTCCCTTTAGGGGCTAATTGGACCATGCCTTGTAAGGGTTTTTTCGCCTTCCTCTGGATCAACAGGGATATGTGAGGGAGCAGGCTGGTGTTGTACTTTGTACTGGTTGAACTCGATGGACGTATGTCTTTTTTCAACCAAAATAACTATGTAACTATGTAACTATGTAACACCGTTTATCTCTGTTGACCTGATAACATCACTACAGAGTTGAAAAGGAATGAGAGCAAACCCCTCTTCTCCTTCCAGGGAATTCAATAGCAGAGTTAATTTGTAAACAAGTATAAAATACACATTCCAGGAGCAGAACGTAGCAGATTGTATTCATTACTTTAAAAGGATCCGAGATAAACTTTTTTTTACTCATTGCATAATTGTGTTCCTTTTATATAGTTTATAGGGCATTCCTCAAGCCAAATACTTTTTTGTCTTGTTTTAATACTCTAATTCCCTATAAACTAAACAAGCCTCGCCCACAGCTCCTTTTGTGCATGGCATTGTAGCAAGGGCTTATGGGAGCTCAGTCTGGGCAGGAGGAGGAGGTTACTAGCCAGAGATTTCAGAGGCAGAGGGTTGGAGGAGAGGGGACTGAGTTTACACACAGGCAAGCTGATAGCATCTCCAGCCCTCAGCCTGTGACAAACAGAACATGGCTGCCCTCATTGTATCACAGGAATAAATAATCAAACTGTTGAAGCTGTTTGCAGCTAGATCTGCTGTGTAAACTATCAAAACTTTAGATAAGTTTTTCATCTCGGATCCGCTTTGTTACATCTAATACATTATCAAAACAAATGAACTGTTTAAATAAACAGGAGGGATAGACAAAATGTGCAGGTTTAATGTACAATATTTACATTAACGCTATAATGTATGAAAGTGGATAAATTGGGTATTCTTTCACTGTTTTTCCTGGTTTTTCTTTTAAAATGCATAGAAAATAAGGTAATTACTAAAAACAAATAGCCACAAAATCCCTAATTTGTGCTGAAAAAAAAAAATATATAGATCATTTAGTTAATAATTAATGATAAAGTTATTACCAAAGTAATCAGAGCTTAGCTAAACTGTGAAAATGACTAGGGTAGGGAAGTGGTTAATACACATGCAGTTTTCTCTGAGCATCAGTGCATCTCCACCAACAATGACACTAATACACCCGCAGTTTTCCGTGAGCACAAGCGCATGCCCACAAACAATGACATTAACCATTTCCAGTCCCTATGACGTGAAAATAAGTCTCTGCACTCTCCTCCCTACAAAACCGTAGATAACACTTTATCTCTGTTGACCTGATAACATCACTACAGAGTTGAAAAGGAATGACAGCAAACCCCCCCCCCCCTCTTCTTCCAGGGAATTCAGTAGCAGAGTTAATTAGTAAACCATTGTAAAATACACATTCCAGGAGCAGAACGTAGCAGATTCATTGTATACATAACTGAATTGTTACATCTAATACATTATCAAAACAAATGAACTGTTTAAACAGGAGGGACAGGAAAATAAAACATGTGTGGGTTTACTATACAATAGAACGGTTTACTTTAAAGCTACAATGTATGAAAGTGGATAAATTGTGTATTTTTCACTTCTTTCCTTATAAAATGCATACAAAATAAGGTAATTTCTAAAAACAAAGCCACAAAATCCCTAATTTGTGCTGAAAAAAACAATATATAGATCATTTAGTTGTGAAAATTATTGATAAAGTTATTACCAAAGTAATCAGCGCTTAGATGAACTGTGAAAATGACAAGGGTAGGGAAATGGTTATTACACCTGCAGCTTTCCCTGAGCATCAGTGCATGTCCGCCAACAATGACACTAATACACCTGCAGCTTTCCCTGAGCATCAGTGCATGTCCGCCAACAATGACACTAATACACCTGCAGCTTTCCCTGAGCATCAGTGCATGTCCGCCAACAATGACACTAATACACCTGCAGCTTCCCCTGAGCATCAGTGCATGTCCTCCAACAATGACACTAATACACCTGCAGCTTCCCCTGAGCATCAGTGCATGTCCACCAACGACACTAATACACCTGCAGCTTTCCCTGAGCATCAGTGCATGTCCACCAACAATGACACTAATACACCTGCAGCTTTCCCTGAGCATCAGTGCATCTCTACCAACAATGACACTAATACACCTGCAGCTTTCCCTGAGCATCAGTGCATGTCCACCAACAATGACACTAATACACCTGCAGCTTTCCCTGAGCATCAGTGCATCTCTACCAACAATGACACTAATACACCTGCAGCTTTCCCTGAGCATCAGTACATGTCCACCAACACTGACACTAATACACCTGCAGCTTTCCCTGAGCATCAGTGCATGTCCACCAACAATGACACTAATACACCTGCAGCTTTCCCTGAGCATCAGTACATGTCCACCAACACTGACACTAATACACCTGCAGCTTTCCCTGAGCATCAGTGCATGTCCACCAACAATGACACTAATACACCTGCAGCTTTCCCTGAGCATCAGTGCATGTCCGCCAACAATGACACTAATACACCTGCAGCTTTCCCTGAGCATCAGTGCATGTCCACCAACAATGACACTAATACACCTGCAGCTTTACCTGAGCATCAGTGCATGTCCACCAACAATGACACTAATACACCTGCAGCTTTCCCTGAGCATCAGTGCATGTCCAACAATGACACTAATACACCTGCACCTTTCCCTGAGCATCAGTGCATGTCCGCCAACAATGACACTAATACACCTGCAGCTTTCCCTGAGCATCAGTGCATGTCCACCAACAATGACACTAATACACCTGCAGCTTCCCCTGAGCATCAGTACATGTCCACCAACAATGACACTAATACACCTGCAGCTTTCCCTGAGCATCAGTGCATGTCCGCCAACAATGACACTAATACACCTGCAGCTTTCCCTGAGCATCAGTACATGTCCACCAACAATGACACTAATACACCTGCAGCTTTCCCTGAGCATCAGTGCATCTCCACCAACACTGACACTAATACACCTGCAGCTTTCCCTGAGCATCAGTGCATGTCCACCAACAATGACACTAATACACCTGCAGCTTTCCCTGAGCTTCAATGCATGTCCACTAACAATGACACTAATACACCTGCAGCTTTCCCTGAGCATCAGTACATGTCCGCCAACAATGACACTAATACACCTGCAGCTTCCCTGAGCATCAGTGCATGTCCACTAACAATGACACTAATACACCTGCAGCTTTCCCTGAGCATCAGTGCATCTCTACCAACACTGACACTAATACACCTGCAGCTTTCCCTGAGCATCAGTGCATGTCCACTAACAATGACACTAATACACCTGCAGCTTCCCTGAGCATCAGTGCATGTCCACCAACAATGACACTAATACACCTGCAGCTTCCCTGAGCATCAGTGCATGTCCACCAACAATGACACTAATACACCTGCAGTTTTCCCTGAGCATCAGTGCATGTCCACCAACAATAACACTAATACACCTGCAGCTTTCCCTGAGCATCAGTGCATGTCCACCAACAATGACACTAATACACCTGCAGCTTTCCCTGAGCATCAGTGCATGTCCGTCAACAATGACACTAATACACCTGCAGCTTTCCCTGAGCATCAGTGCATGTCCACCAACAATGACACTAATACACCTGCAGCTTTCCATGAGCATCAGTGCATGTCCGCCAACAATGACACTAATACACCTGCAGCTTTCCCTGAGCATCAGTGCATGTCCTCCAACAATGACACTAATACACCTGCAGCTTTCCCTGAGCATCAGTGCATGTCCGCCAACAATGACACTAATACACCTGCAGCTTTCCCTGAGCATCAGTGCATGTCCTCCAACAATGACACTAATACACCTGCAGCTTTCCCTGAGCATCAGTGCATGTCCTCCAACAATGACACTAATACACCTGCAGCTTTCCCTGAGCATCAGTGCATGTCCGCCAACAATAACACTAATACACCTGCAGCTTTCCCTGAGCATCAGTGCATGTCCTCCAACAATGACACTAATACACCTGCAGCTTTCCCTGAGCATCAGTGCATGTCCTCCAACAATGACACTAATACACCTGCAGCTTTCCCTGAGCATCAGTGCATGTCCTCCAACAATGACACTAATACACCTGCAGCTTTCCCTGAGCATCAGTGCATGTCAGCCAACAATAAAGTATTCCCCAGTTAATTATGTAGGCCACGGAGGGCGTCACACCACAGCATGCACCACCTGTATGTCTGCCCTCCCTGTGATCTGCTATGGATGAGCTGTATACACTCTAACACCAGCTGCTATTAGGAGGGGGTTATAAACGCACAGACAGAACAACATTTACAAAAGAAACCTCAGGAAAAGCTCCATATACAAAACAACCTACAGTAACACTCAACTGCAACAACAATCTGATGCAAGAATTGAAGACGTGATAGGAGACAATGGCCGGCAGCCTCAGCCTTTCACTTGTCACTTAACAACATTCTTACCTTTTTCCCAGTTTGTTTCTCCACCATGTCGTAGCTGAGAGAGAATTCTTCTGGCTGTGGTGTTTTAGAACACCCACCCTTGGGCATCGTTTTGCCTTCCCTACTTGGCCTTCATTTAATCCCCTATCGCTTCGTCGTCAGCCTGAAAAGAAGAGAAAGGAGAATATTAGTAAAATCAAGCCATACAGCACAGAAAGCCCATCACATCCTGTCACTGGTCACTTGGCTAAGTCATCAGAATTAAGGCGCTGGAGTTCAGGGACAGAGGCCACACTTCCTCAGCTGTCATTGACCCCTCACTGATAACCTGCCTGTAGGGTCAGCTCAGAAAAACCAGACTTCACAAACAGATCTCATCTCCAGAAAGGCCCAACCAATGGAAATGTCCAGCCAACACAGTATGTCAAAGGCAAGCCTGGTGGGGCGACAACAGTTAAGTGGTCTGGGAAAACAAGACTCCTGGGGGAAACAAATGTCACAGAGTGCAAGGCCAAGTGCCACAGCCAGGGGGGAACAAAGTTCAGTGTGCAATCCACAAACCACATCACAGGAGGGTGGAAGCATCAGAATCAGAAAGAATTTATTCGCCAAGCGTGCCAAGCTTTTGGCTTTCTCTGTAATTATCAGATGTGGATAGAAGAACTACATATTTCAACAAAAACTACTTTCAAAGCAAATAAGTCACAGCACTAACCAGAGAAAATAAACCAACATTTGTGAAAGAGGAGCTGTCAGCCATACTCGCTCAGAAAAAAAAAATGAAAAACATTTGCACTGTCCCAAATATACTGCAACCAGGGACACTTACTTTAAGAAATTGTTGGGACTATTCCCAGATTTTCTCACATTAGAAGAGGAGAGAAAAACATATCTTACTGGGAGAAGAGGAATCCACAGTGACAATCACTGCACACTATGTCACAGCATGCCACAGACAGAGGAGCAGAACGGAACTGTAAACCTAAAAAATTTCCACAGACTGCTTAGCCATTGTCCCCCCTACCCCACTCCCCTTCCATGTCCCCCTTTTCCCCTTGCTTTGGCAATACCTGTAATGAATCTTGGTCATGCCAATAAAGCCATCTTTGATTTGACTTTGATTTGATAAATACTTGCTCTACTTACATATGTATTACACTGTCCATGTTTTGATTTTAGTGAAAAAGAAAATCCTTAGCATTTCCTATTTTAACTGTGGTTAATTTGAAGCCAATCATGATGTCATTTCCTCTTCAACTCTCCTCTGCCCGATTGTGTAAGCATTGATCGCACTCCACTATAGAAAGTGCATTGTCTCTGCATGAGAAATATTGGCCAATCAGAGAGGAACAGAGGTGTGGGAGGGGAAAACAGGAGGGAAAGAGGCTTCAGCCAATCAGGCTGCATTAAAGTGGACCCAAATTAAAGAGGATCTGTAACATGAAAAGATCCCCTGGGCGGTACTCACCTCGGGTGGGGGAAGCCTCCGGATCCTAATGAGGCTTCCCACGCCGTCCTCCATCCGTCAGGGGTCTCGCTGCAGCCCTCCGTGGAGTCCGTGCAGCGGTCCGTGCCTGCGCAGTAGAGCGGACCCGAATGAGATCGGGTATTTCCGTGTAGTTCGGAACGGAAAGTCGCCACAGCGCCCCCGCTGGAGCCAGCAAAGGTAAATATTGAACTGACAGTCGGCACAGTCGCCGGCTGTTCGGAGGGCTGCAGCGAGACCCCCGTGGGACAGAGGACGGCGTGGGAAGCCTCATTAGGATCCGGAGGCTTCCCCCACCCGAGGTGAGTACCCCCCAGGGGATCTTTTTAATGTTACAGAGTCTCTTTAAAATTACAAGATTTCAGAAATAAAATCTATTTTTGTAACTTATAAATAGCAGCCTTTTTTCAGCTGCATGATGACAAATATAAAATATTTTACATTTATTGGAGGAACCTCTCCCTTCCTTTCATATTGCCGGGACAGAATCTGTCAGACTGGTGGAGGAGATAAACAAAACACAGGCTGCTACTGATGATGTCACAG
Source organism: Hyperolius riggenbachi (assembly GCF_040937935.1). NCBI lineage: Eukaryota > Metazoa > Chordata > Amphibia > Anura > Hyperoliidae > Hyperolius > Hyperolius riggenbachi. The sequence continues at coordinate 12,817,239 of NC_090656.1, forward strand.
GGGAGGTGATCTCAGCTTGTGTGAGATTTCACATAGACAGCGCCCCTATGAGGGAGGGTAGCTGATGACAAACACACCCATAATCCTACTACCTCCTACAAAGCTGCCATCTGTATAACCCTAGTAATGGAAAGAGATGGGTGAAAAGCATGCACTGAAATGCTCATAGGCTTGAAGGAGTGTTTATCTTTGTATGTGTCAAAGTGGTGCAACTAAATATTTGAATTAAAAAAAAATGTTTGGTTTGGGTCCGCTTTAAGACTGAATGGGAATTAGAGAAGCAAAAAAAGGCCAACCCAGCATGCTCTGCAACTTCCTTTTTGTGTACCAAATTTGGTGCGAGTCAGGTAAACTGGGGAATGATCATTTATCAAGAAGAAAAGTAATAGTGATTTTAACTTTTGGATTGCCTGATTAGCATCCTTATTACTTGTATACCAGATAAAAATAAAGAATGGATTTTAGATTTTATGCCCGACAGTTACACTTTAAATGAAACGCCACATTGATGAACAAACACTCCCGGGAGGGGGTTCTCTACTCTGAAGTTGCATATAAGTACATAAAAAGAAAACACAAAACACGAAAATCTGAATATGAAGTCTGACATGTATTATGCACTTCCTTCTAAACGTTGCTAGTTGCCTGGCTGTCCCTGCTGCGCCTGTGATGTACAGCTGCACAATTACTGTCGGATAGCGTACTGGTAAGGCTGTTGCCTTTGATGTCCCATTTGATCCCTTGACCAGGGTTTGAATCCCAGCTCAAGGCACTACGTAAAATTCCAAGGAGTCCTTGGGCAAGGCTCCCTAATAATCTAGGGCGCTTGTGGAGTGTGCCCCAAGTGGCTGCAGCCCTGAAGTGCTTTTATTCTGCCAGGAGAAAAGTGCAATATAAAATGTTCTTATCTTGCCTGGAGGGACCAGGACTCTATCCCTAGAGCGACAGTTCCGGACCAAGTTCTGTACAGATGTGTAGATATCTTAAAGGGTAGCAACGTATTGTGTTGCTATGGACAGGGTAGAGGGAAAACCATGAGGCACAGAGTGGGACAGGAGATGAGGAGGACGACAGTGACCTTATTAACACCAACAGTCAAAGCAGAACTAAAGCAAAGAAAAAAAAAACAGGACAGCAGAGTCACACAAGATTGATCCTCATAGTAGTGACAGTGCTCAGGTCAGTAAGGCTTGGCTGGTGAGAGCTGCAGCACACAATGACACAGTAAAGGCCCAGCAGTGATCTCAGGGAACAAGGCCCAGAATAAAAATCACAGGTTGATGATGTAATCAGACCTGAAGTGCAGTCTGGAGTCAGGAAATGAGAGCTCATGGCATTCCTGTGGACGTTTCTGCCAAAACCAAAAGGACGATCATAAATTTTCACTTCTAAACTACTCCGGTCACAGAAAATTCCTCCCTACCCACACACACACACACACACACACACACACACACACACACACACACACACACACACACACACACACACACACACACACACACACACACACACACACACACACACACACACACACACACACACACCCACACACCCACACACACACACACACACCCACACACCCACACACACACACACACACCCACACACCCACACACACACACACCCACCCACCCACACACACACACACACACCCACCCACCCACACACCCACACACACACCCACACACACACCCACACACACACCCACACACACACCCACACACACACCCACACACACACACACACACACACACACACACACACACACACACACACACACACACACACACACACACACTGTACACACACACACACTGTACACACACACACACTGTACACACACACACACACACACACACACACACACACACACACACACACAGGATTGCTATAAGGCAGGGTACACAACCGCCACATAAACACCTTCAGCTACATGGCCGGCTTGTCACAATGCAGAAATTCTTACGGTAAACTGACGGACAGATTTAGTTCCTTTTAAACAAAAGCACATTGCCTAGCAGTCCTGCTGATCCTGTGTCTCCAATACCTTTAGCTATAGACCCTGAACAAACATGTAACAGATCAGATGTGACTGAAGTCAGACTGGATTAGCTGCATGCTTGTTTCAGGTGTGTGATTCAGCCACTACTACAGCCAAAGAGATCAGCAGGACTGCCAGGCAAATAGTACTGTCTGAAAAGAAATATGGAAGCCTCCACATCGTTCTCAGTTAAGGCATACTTTAAAAGACAACTATAAAAAGGAAAAGAGAAAAAAAAATAAGCAGTTAAAATCTGAGACTTTTTTTTTTTTTTTTTATTTAAAAAGGGAAACTTCTGCCTAAACAAACACTGTCATAAAGTTACATTAGTTATGTTAATTAAAATAGATAGGTAATATAATCTGTTACCCACCCTGTTTTAAAAGAACAGGAAAATGTTTGTGATTTCATGGGAGCAGCCATCTTTTTCATGGGGGCAGCCATCTTTTTCATTGGGGCAGCCATCTTTTTGGTTGAAAGGAGGTGACAGGGAGCATGAGACACAGTTCCAACTGTCCTGTGTCCTGATCTCCCCTCTCAGCTGCGCGTGCTACGCTTCAAATCTCAAATTTACAATTAAAAAAAAAAAAAATTGCACCAAAAGAGCAGAACGAGATCATCATCAGAACGAGAACATCAGAAATCCCATCATGCTTTGCACAGCATCAGGAGAAAAATGCCCGGGCAGTTTTCTTCTGTGCAGGTAAAAATGAGGCTTTGGTAAGAAAAACAAGGTTCTGATACTGCGAAACTTAAAGAAACACCAAGACTTTTCAGTTCTGCTGAGTAGATTTTTAGTCTGCAGGAGTGTTTGGAACTTGAGCATAGGAAGTGGAATTGCATGTTCCCTCAAAAATTGCCTTCCTGCATGTGAGAGTGAACGTTGGCTCCACTAACTTAGTAAGTTAAAACCTGCACAGCTAGGAGGATAATTTTTTGGCTTTTCTAAGCACATTTTAACACCGGGTCAAACCTTTCTTCCACTCTTCCCGTGCAGATCCTTACTTGCACAGCACTGAGGGACATGCCAGTGAGCCAACTATACCATAGCCTCCCACCTACCCAAACACCACAGCCCAGGGGCGGAAAGACGAACTGGAACCAGCTAAATCAAATCCTGACCACAGGACGACATCTGGACTCCGTTATTAAAAGCCAAACACTACAGTAATGAAAGGTCCAAAAACGGCTGCAACTTCATGGAGAATTACTCTGTGACCTGAATTCCTAAATATTTTACATGGTCCTGTGTGAGCATCAGAGAAAGTGATAGAGATTGGTGATACAGTGAGAGTTTTCTGCAGAGAAAAGGGAGAATTTGCACACCACTGTACAAAAATAATATAATCACAACTCCCAAGTATTGCTTAGAATCACATACTGCAACATGCATAGAGAATAAAGGGTGGCATGTAATCACTGCTGCATACGTGTTTCCTAAACACAGGAATTGAGGTATATCAGTGGGAAAACCAATTATTTAGCCCAGAAGGTAGGGACAGGCAGAGGTTTACTGCGGTCTGTGCTAATGGCTGAACTTTTTTGTATTGTTGCTGCTAAAAAACTTTAACAATGTCACAAAACAGCAACAAAACATTCTACTACATAAAAGTCATAACTGAGTGGTTTCTGTTCTCAACGGAGTACACATCTTCTCTACAGACCCACCCAACAACTCATTCACTAAGTGCCTGTGTTCTTACCGATCATGGTTTCACTAAAGAGACTGATGTACAACATTTATAGCATCAGTGTTCTCCCCAGGCTCTTTTGGCTCTGCATTACCCCGGTTGTGCCCCACCTGGCTACTTTTTATGCCACCTGGCTGGAATAAAATTCAGGGGGGGGTGGGGGGGGGCCGACACTGCATATTCCAACAGGGTTGTGAGGTCGGAGTCGAGAAGTCGTAATTTTGGGTACCTGGAGTCGGTGGTTTCATTAACAGAGGACTCTGAGTTGGGTGATTTTTGCACCGACTCCACAGTCCTGTATTCCAAAGAGAAATCACATCTATCAACCGATGCTTTGGTTCAATAGGATTAAAAGAAGAAAAAAAACAAACAAACTGCATAGGCCACACTACCCTCACTCTACATCCTCCATAGCAATTCCAGCGCCCCACCGCTCTGCATTCTCGCCAGCCTCCAACACCCCGTCATTCTGATTCCTCCAAGGAAACACCCTACCACTATGTATCCTCCAAGCCTCATGCTCTATTGTGCACCACCCAAGGTAAACCCATCCGCTGTGCATCCCCCCAATCTATACCTATACCACGCATCTCTCACAGTTAATGAAAAGCTATTCCTGGAGGAGGACAGAGCGATACAGGAGGTGTTGGGGAAAGTGCTCGCATTGCACATCATACAGTCTTCAATCTGCGGTGACACTACAGCAGGAAACACTGGCGTCTTTCCAGTGATCGTTCTGCCTGACCTTGAACAAGCCACCACTTTGCAGCTCCTCTGTGCTGTATAATGAGCACAGTGACAGGACAGCAGGGAGGACATACTGGCAGTTTAAGCTCAAGCTGGTAGCACTTACCATGCAGACATCCAACGGGACAAGTTCTGTTTTTATGAAGCAGATACTGTGGTATCAGTGCAAGTTGCAAATGTACGACTACAGTCTACTCGGCCACGGCATGACAGATGTGGCATCAGCGCATTACATGTTTGCACAGAGACCAACGTGTGGATATGCCGCCACAGGGCAGCGCCCAGCCCCCACCCCCGCCCCCACAGGGCAGCGCACACGCCCCCAGCCTCCACAGGGCAGCGCACACGCCCCCAGCCTCCACAGGGCAGCGCACACGCCCCCAGCCTCCACAGGGCAGCGCACAGGCCCCCCAGCCTCCACAGGGCAGCGCACACGCCCCCAGCCTCCACAACAGCAAAACACTAACAGGACTCCGGTATAGGAGATGATTCTGGTTCTCAATCTCCTATCAAAAGCAAAATCTTAGCTGAGAACCACATGTGGCGGGTCACATCATCTACATTTCCCTATACAAATAACAGTATACTCAATTCAGTACACGGCCTTCCCAAACATTTTATGCTAAAAGGAGACCTGCTGAAAATGGTTTCACTTAAAGGAGCACGGTCATGACAATCTTACAATTGAAAACACAAGAAGTGAGTTTCTTCTAGAGTAAAATGAGCCATAAATGACTTATCCTATGCTGCTGCCACTTACAGTAGGTAGTAAAAATCGGAGAGAACCGCCAGGTTTTGAACTAGCATATCTCCTCAGGGGGATTCTCAGAGTTTTCTTTATTTTCAAAATCACTTTGTGAATAGCAGTTGCTCCGTCCTGTCGGTAATGTCAGATTTCTACTACCGACTGTAACACCAACATAGGAGAAAAGTGATCTATGGCTAATTCTACTCTAGAAGAAGCAGGTTTCTTATTTGTACGAGTGTACATATTTTACATTTTAAGATTTTTGCGACCGTGGCACATTTTATAAAATGAATCCTGTATAGTGTGTTTATTAAAGCAATGCGCACCCCTCCACCCTTCAGTCACACCAACCCTCAAGTGAAGCCGCTAGCGAGGACTATACTGGGATATTAATCCGGTTTGCGTTGGCAGCATCTACATTAGTCTGATTTCATTTGCATTTTCTGCAAAGGAAACTGCATTTAGGGCTGGTGCACACCGAGCGGCTTTATCAGCGTTTCTGCAGCCGCTTGCGGCTGCGGATCCGCTTGGTCAATGTATCTCAATGGGGTGGTGCACACCAGAGCAGGAGGCGTTTTGCAGAAACAAATCCTCCCGGGGTGAGGCATTTTTTGTATTGCGGATGCGTTTCTGCCTCAATGTTGAGTATAGGAAAAACGCAAACCGCTCTGAAAAACGGCACTTCAGAGCGGTTTTGCAGGCGTTTTTGTTACAGAAGCTGTTCAGTAACAGCTTTACTGTAACAATATATGAAATGTACTATACTGAAATCCGCTGCAGCAATCCGCAAAACGCTAGCAAAACGCCATAGAAAAATAAGAAAAAGCGTTTCAAAATCTGCTAGCATTTTGCGGATCTGCTAGCGGTTTTTGGTGTGCACCGGGCCTTAAACTGAGCACCAATGTTATTCAATGGGCTACTTTACATGCAGAAAAAAGGTAACAGCAGTACAGCAGTGTGTGCATTCTCTATATTAAATCACATTAACTGCTATGAAAAAATACACTGTGCAGAAAATGCATACAGAAAACCAACAGACAAGTGTGAAAACCAGACAAGTTAATTGGCTCCCCCCTAAACTGGCCCTAGACTACAATAAATACATAGACATGTGACTAGGGTAGGGATTAGATCATGAGCCTCTGGGGGACAGTTATGTGACAAGACAATATACTCTGTACAACGCTGCGGAAGATGTCAGCGCTATATAAACACCTAATAATAATAATAATAATAGCTACCTAAAATATAAAAGGAAAGGTTACAGCCTTCTATCACTAATGTTGCCCCTCATTGACCACAATAGTTAAGACTCTGGAGGTCAAGAGGTCAGAAGTTTAAAGTCAGCAATAAAAACCCAACAGCTTCTGAACCCTTTCCACACAAAGCAAGGAATAGAGGAAAGCTGTCGGAGTTTCAGCAGAGACTTGCTGGCAACAGCTGAAAGCAAATATCCCAGAGCCAACATTTATTCCTGCACTTGACTGCTGAGAAAATCGAACTAAGACTTCTGTCCTGTCTACATTATGTTCAGTAATGAGAGAACCTAAGCAGGGTTTGTGAGTGCTGGTATAAAGTCAGCCGTTATACAGGGATCACTCTCCACCTTTATAAAGGCTGAGACCTCTGAGCCACTCAGAAGGCATCCAGCTTCTCTCGAGCTCAGAGCTGCACGGTGAGTGAGGAGCTCATCTCAGCCAATCCCAGGGGAGCAGCCAGACACAGCTTGTCCCATTTTCCTCCATCACGGTCTGTCATTATGGGGAGGGGAATTGCAAGGGATCAGCGCAGCTCTACCCTCCTGGCAGCCACTGCATACAGCAAGACAGCATGCACATAACACCTGCTTCCTGCAAATGTGTTACTAAACCACGCAACAATATTTCATACAGAAACCTGAAGAAAACAAGCCTTGCATATATCATGTTGAGATGACATTGCAGGCCAGAAGCAGTACAGACATCGCTAGCCTGCAGACAGCACAGGACTGACATCATGCAGCAGGGCGAGTGGGTAGAAGGAGGTTCTTGGCCATAGCGATTGGCCAGGTCTGATTACCGGTCAAAGGGGTGGGGGGCTGCTGTACACAGGGTCCTTATCAGCCGCATCTGCAAAGTTTTATCTAGCATATGTACAGTTTAAGAAGATAGATTAAGAAGAACTGCAGTAAAAACAACAATGGATAGAATTCCTTTACCTTTAAACAATATGCACTCAAATTATTTAGTCCGGGTTTGCCCATTGTAAAATCTTTCCTCTGTGATTTATATTTTTAATTTACCCCTGGTGGTGACCTTTTTGGTTATGTCAGGTGATCTCTGAGGAATGTTTGTTTACTAGGAGTTCTATGCACAGAGGGAGATATTACTTGCATGGCAGTTGTAAACTGCTGTCATTTCCCACAATGCAATGAGGTTCACAGACCGGAAATGGCCACGGCCCTGACACTACACTGTGGGAGGGGTTTCACCACAATAGCCATACAGACTCCCCTGATGATCCATTTGAGAAAAGGAAAAGATTTCTCATGGGAAGGGGGGTATTAGCTACTGATTGGGATGAAGCTCAATCCTGGGTTAAAGATCCTTCTTAAAGGAGTCCTCAGGCAATTTAAATTGCAGCCGATTTACTCACCTGGATCTTCCTCCAGCTCCATACGCAGCCGCCGGGCCGGGCTCCCCGCACGGTGCAGAGGCTGACCTCGAGGTCGTCCGTGCGCCTGCATGAAGCGCCGCTGTCAATCAAGCCCACATTGTATGCGGCGTACTGCACAGGAAACTGCTATTTGCGGTTTCGGGCTATCAAGCCCTTTATTAAATTGCAGTCTGTCATTGCAGCCCTGCTTTAAATGAAAGCGCTGTAAGTCACTTAAGGTGGTGCCGACCCATTTGTGTATCTGGACTCTGTGCACCCCTCGAGGCACAGGGGTAGGGGTCTTGGCACACCGATTTATTCATTGGGTGTTCTTTCTCTTTGCATTGTTATTACAAGGTAGACTCCACCCATGGGAGAAGCAAACATCTCCCCCCTCCCCTCGCTGCCATGTGCAGCACACCGAGGCACCATCTTCCACAGCCCGGCCTGATAGGGTGCTTCAGCAGAATGACACACGACAACATTACAGATAACAACAAGGTCACAATATGCTCCAGGAGACCACTCTGCAATAAGCCAGCCTATGTTCTCTCATACGGCAATATCAGAGTAACCCTGGGATGTGTGAGCTGTAATATACGCAACAGGACTATCATCACTCCATCCCAAAGACATCCTAATACTGCTCATATTTAAAGGGGAAGGGGGGGGAGAATGACACCACCACATGGCTGAAGCTTCCAGTAGAATCCCCCCTCCCCCATGCCAGATCTCAACTCCCTTAACATAATAGTGCAGCGATAGTGTAGTATCGCTAAGCTACCTGGCTGCTGGGAAGGGGGGGGAGGGCACAGAGAGAATGCAGGGTGTCAGGAGGTGAGGAAGGACATCAGTGCACCATGGTAACCACAAGCTTTTTGTAGATTGAAAAAGCACTTCTGTACCTTGAAAGTGGTGTGTCCTGCACAGTGACCGTGGGGAGCGCAAGATCCAAACAGCAGTAAGGCCCATTTCAGATGGGCGGCTGTGCGTTTGCAGAGCAGTTCAGCTTCGTGTCTGTCGCCCGTCAGTGCAGCTGAATTGCAGCGGTTGTACATCATGCGTGACACTGGGCAGTGTTAAGTCTGCGTGTGGCTGCGGCAGTGTCAGATCTCAGTTCATTGGGGGGGGGGGTGCCTGTACAGCACCGCTACCTCCTGTACTGTGTCGCTGCAGGAGAGCAGCTGACAGGCAGTGACTTCACCGACTGTCAGCTGCCTGTGTGAAGGTGCCCTTAATTCGCTGGGCAGCAGATTGCACGACTACTGGCGATGTGCAGTCAGAGTACAATTCTGCCTTTTAAAACTCCTGATATTATTGGATTCAGCTTCACAAGAGGAATTTCATAGACTGAATATGCATGCAAATCATCCTAAAATGATGCATTATGGGATTTACGTCAAGCTCATGTGAAGCTGAATACTTGGTAAAAGACTTTTAGGCCTCTTGCACACTACACGCAATTCCCATTTTTTTTTTTTAATACGATCCGATTTTTGATTCAGTTTTTAAAAAAGTACTGCATGCTGCTACTATTTTTAAATCCGAAAAAAAAAATCAGATCCTGTAAAAAATAAATAAAATCTAATAATCGGAATCGCATGGATTGTGCAAGAGGCCTTAAATGAGTGCTGTAGGGGGACAAAAACAAAAAACGTTGAACTTAGCTGGTGTTCTAATGGTCCCCCGCAGACGTCCTGTGCCCGCGCAGCCACTCACCGATGCTCTGGCCCCGCCTCCAGTTCACTTCAGAAATTTCTGACTTTAAAGTCTGAAAACCACTGCGCCTGCGTGGCCGTGTCCTCGTTCCCATCACCAGGAGTGTATTGTGAAGGCCCAGTACGGTTTGTGTCTGCGCAGTACGCTCCTGGTGACATCAGCGGGAGCGAGGACACGGCCGTGCAGGCGCAGCGGTTTTCAGACTTTAAAGTCAGAAATTCCTGAAGTGAACAGGAGGCGGGGCCGGAGCATCGATGAGCGGCTGCGCGGGGGCACAGGACGTCTGTGGTGGACCATTAGAAGACCAGCTAAGTTCAACTTTTTCCCCGACCCTCTACAGTACTCCTTTGAACAAGGAAAAATTTGTTTGGGGCTTTCAGATTCACCACTTAAAGTTGTTCCCATTACCTGCAAGTCACCTGGTCTCCCTGTAATGTAATTTGCAGCAATAGGCTCAATACAGCCTCTGCTCTCTACAGTGGGCAATCAAACTGAACCGGACTGAACCAACACACAAGGAGGCAACATACACTGCATATCTTTACATACACGGGGCACTCCTCCACTTGCAGCAGGTCTTCCCCCATCCCTGGCACAGGTCCGCTGTACCTCCATACATTACACACAATCACTAGGACATCTCTCTGCACGGCTTCTTCCCCACATTCTGCAGCCTGTTTTCAGGTTACAGACACACTGAACAGAACCAGGAGCCTCAGTAACTGCTTGCATCATCTGTCATACCCCACAGCCCTCATACTGAACAAGCTGCAATGCACTGTGTGCTCTGACACCTCTCATGGCCAGCATTGTGTTCTTCAGCAATTAGTGATTCACTAAATATTCTAGTCAGAGCTACTGTAGCCCAATCATAAATCAGGACTCTGCAATGCCTTCTGACTCACTCCCCTGGAACAAGCATGCAGATCAGAGGGACATAATTACAGCCAGGGAACTGGAATAATGTGTGACTGAGTGGGTGAGCGAGCGACTGTGTGTTGTTGCTGGACTGAGGTACAAACTCCACTATAAGCCTGGCTACTATCAGTAGGCATGTATAGCTGTGCCCTCTACTGAATATGAGACTATGATTGGGAGCACACCTTCCAGAACTGCATGCGTTTTACAATAGAGCACTCCTGAAAAAAACATGTGCAGCGTCCGGCAAAGATGTGCCATTTGTTGACGTGCGCTTCCAGCCTGAAAGAGGAACTTTAAACAAGGATTCAACTTCATTCCAATCAGTAACAGATATCCCCTTTGCCACAAGAAATCTTTTCCTTTTCCCAAATAGATCATTAGGGAGGTCTGTATGGCTGATATTGTGGTCAAACCCCTCCCACAGTGTGATGTCAGGACCAATATACTTGCGTATATAGCCAGGTATAAGTGCCTCCAGTATAGCTAGATAGGCATGGGTGCCCCAATATAGGCAGCCAGCTATGGGTGCTCCCCAGGATAGGCAGCTAGTAATAGGTACCCAGAGTATAGGTAGCCAGGAATAGGTGCCCCAGTGTAGGTAGCCAGGAATAGGTGCCCCCAGTGTAGGTAGCTAGGAATAGGTGCCCCAGTGTAGGTAGCCAGGAATAGGTGCCCCCAGTGTAGGTCGATAGTAAAAAGGCGCCCCCCAGTATAGATAGCCAGTTGGAGGGGAAAGGGGGACACAACAGCAGGCCCACAAACCGTGGTGGGGGTAATTATTCACATTGCCAGGATCCATCGCATGTACTACTAACTTCTTCCTGTTCCTGCGGTTCAGCTCACTGTAACAGCGTCCCTTAAGGTAAGTAGTACATGTGGCAATTGGTTTCTAGCAATGTGAGTATCAAGAGTAGCCCCGCTGCTGTGTCATTCCCCCCCAAACCGGAACAGATGATTCTAAGTGGTACGATTACCACGCACAATCAAACCCCAGTATACCGCGGCAACCCTAGTCCTGATATGGGGTACTGCATGGGTAAAGGTCAGAGATTGGCATATCCAGAGCTATACTTGCCACACCTGTAGATTTTACTGCATTGAAAACTAGGAAAACAAAATTTACAATAGTTTGAATATTTTAAATGATCAGAGAAATCACATGCAATTGTATCTCCCATAAAAGTCATCAGCCTTCAGTGGACAATTCATTGGAAGTGTAATGTATTAATTTATTAATACTGTGTATGTTAATATTATGTATGTGCATGTACGTGTAATATACTTTTTGGCCACAAGATGGCGATAGTGAACACTCTCCGTAATAGGAAGTGATCACTTTTTTTTTTTTTTTTTCAAACTTTATTAAACTTGTAACAATTTCCTGTTTTTGTGAATGGACATAGCCGCCGTTCGCGGTTACGTCCATTCACTCCAGGCACTGTGATTGGGTAGAGGACCGCTCGGTCCTCTTCCCCAATTACATAGCACGGAAACCCGACGGTAATGGCGGCGGTAGCGGCGTGGACACGTGCGGGGCGGCGGCGGGAACGTGCGACGTATTAAAACGTCATGTTGCTGTTAATAGGCTAAAGCATGACGTTTTATTACGTATGCTTGTCATTAAATAGTTGAGGAGCTGTCAGCTATACTATCTCAGAAAAAAACATATAAGTAGATAAATACTTGCGCTTCTTACATAACAGATGTATTGCTCGGTCCACGTTTTGATTTTAGCAATTTGTCTTCAGTAATAAAGAGAAAATCCTCCTTAGCATTTCCCATTTTAAAGAAACACTGAAGCCAGGCTAAATTCCCCTTTAACTTGTATTTATGTTCATCACTATATAACCCAAGCTAAACCCCCGCTATCCTGCGGCAAAACGAGGGGTTAATTCCCTCCCAAATCCCCCCTGCAAAATCCACGAGTTTTAGTCCTGGATTTTGCTGCTCATGGAGGCAGAGCTATGAGCTGCAGCTCTGCCTCCATGCGCGTCAATCTGCCCGCGGATCTCCGCCTCTCCCCCGCCCCTCTCTGTGAAGGAAGATTAAGAGGGGCGGGGGGAGGCGGCGATCAACGCGCGAAGAGGCAGAGCTACAGCCATAAGCTCTGCCTCAATCAGGAAGCACTCCCCAGGCACCACGGAGGGGATTTGGGGGGTATTAACCCCTCGTTTTGCCACGGGAGAGCAGTGTATTAGCTTGGGTTATAGTGATGAACATAACTACACGTTAAAAGGGAATTTAGAATCACTTCAGAGTCTCTAAGAGTGGCTACTTTGAAGCCAATCCTGTCGTCATTTCCTCCCTTACTCTCCTCTGCCTGATTTGCCCACCCTTCACTATAGAAAGTGCATTGTTAGAAAGCGTATTGTCTCAGCGTGAGAAATATTGGCCAATCCGAGAACAGAGGTGTGAGAGGGGAAAACAGGAGGGAAAGAGGCTTCAGCCAATCAGGCTGCATTAGTTAAATATGAGGGGGAAATAGAGAAGCAAAAAAGAAAACCCAGCATGCCCGGCAACTTCCTTTTTGTGTACCAAATTTTTAAGAGTCAGGTAAACTGGGGAATGATCATTTAACAAGGAAAGTAATAGGGATTTTAACTTTTGGATTGCCTGGTTAGCATCCTTATTGCTGGTTTACCAGATAAAAATAAAGAATGGATTCTTGATTTTATGCCTGACAGTTACATTTTAACATGGAATGGGCAGAACACTAAGGGTTAACAGGGAACATTTGTTTATTTCCTGGGCCCTTCCAACCACAACGGCTCCAGAGCAATGACCAACAAGGTGAGCGGAGTCTGGGAACCATCACACTAGGTTGCAGCAGTACAGAGCTACTATGAAGCACATGTGACCTGTGTCCAGTACAGGAAGAGCTCTCCCGACACTGCATCATTTATCTCTGGCATGTGCCTGAGAGTTCACCAGTCAGCATTTTGCCTCTGCATTCCAGCCGACAGGCTGAGCACAATGACTGCGTGTGGATGTCTGGCACATGGAGAGCTTTCAGTTTTATCTTTATGCAGTAGGCTGTATAATAGAGTCCCGATAGACAAGGAGACCAATGTTCAGGTTAGCCTGCAAAATAAAGTCTGGCGGCCGTCTGGGCCTGTGTGAAACATTCCGAGTGGGATTGCCGCTCCCTTGGCTACAGGTTATGGTGAATGAGATGCTAATAAGCCTGAGCCTCTTGTAAGAGATAATTATTATTTATCTATACACACACACCTTCTGCAGCGCTGTACAGCGTATATTGTCTTGTCACTGTCTGTAAGAGCGTATGAGAGATAACGGCGCTGGAGGCTTGGGCACAGGATACAGCCGGTATATGGCTGATCCTGCTGCTGCACAAGTCCCGGCTGTGTTAAATACTATTCCCCCTCCAGGCCGCCATGGATAGTAGGGAATGATACAATTCTGCTTCCAACAATTGCTGGAGGCCGAATTATTGTTTTCAAAGTAACTTCAGCTCAGTCTTCTGACGGCACTGAAGTTACTCTCTGTGCACCCAAGTCTCCTGCGCTGCATTCAGTGTTCCCCCTAAGAGGCTGAGATATGAAACGGAGACTCAGCACTGCAAGGCGAGAGAGCAACTACTAAGCCACCGTACTGCCAATAATGCAAGTTGTATGCCGCTTGGAATTGGGCCAATCAAAATCAAGCATTTGACAAGGCCCATTTCCAAGCCGTATACAATTTGCAACACATTTGAACGCAAGTTGGAATTAACTTTGTCCAACTAACAAAAACAAAAAGTTCAGACAATCAACATCACTTCCTTACCAGGTGAAGAAAAACAAAAATAAGGATTGTTCAGAAAGACTGCTTTACAATATCTCATACAGGATACGTTAGTCTGTGCATGGGGCAGGGAGCCCTCACTATGCTTGGTCTATTCCACCTGACAAGACTGGCTTCGAGGCCTGTGTGGATCTAATTTTTCAGACCCGCACCCGACCCCCACCAGCAACCCCGATACCCTCACACGACCCACAACCCGCTTTCTGGTGAATCTGGTACCTACACCTGACCCGCAGGCCTCCAGACCCGCAACTGACCTGCTTTTTCCATTTTATTATAAAGTATACATTGGTAGTCTCACTGGAATGCTGTAAAGTAAGTAAAACCTATTTTTATACACAAACCAAAGAAGTGTTTAACTTCTTAGGCCTCGTTCACATCATTAGCGCAGATGGCTGTGCGATTGGAACGCAACGCGTCCGATCGCACGCCATCTGCGCTCCTATGCGCTGCGCTGCAGATCCCATTCATTACAATGAATGGGATCTGCGCTGCGATTCCCAAAAATGCGTGCAGCACGCGATAGCGCAATCGCGCTGCCACGCAGCGCATATGATGGGAACGGTAGAAGGGCTGTCTATGCCCTTCTACCGTTCTTGCGTGTCGCACACTATACGCGCTGCCAAAATACGCACGGCAGCGCGTATAGTCTGAACGAGGCCTTAAAGTTTTGTCAGGTACAGATCGAGTGAAGAGAAGAGGGGTCCTCAACAACCCCGCGGACACAGGAGCTGTCAGGTATTGAAAAGCTGAAAATAAAAAAGTGTGTTTATTCTGCTGCGGTTACTCGAATGGCTATAGCTATTGGAGAACTGGTATAATTTTCACTATGAGATCCCTCAGAGCTCTTTAAAGTCTCATACACACACCCAACACACACAAATACTGTGCACGCAAGCTAATGACAAACTACACAACATGTCCACATCCAAAAACAACTAAGTTGTGCTAATGACTTGTACATGGGTAGCCAACCTGCATTTCCTGAACAGCAGTTGCAAAGTCTAACTGACAAAACAGTGTGCAAGTCGGTAGGAAGGCTGGCATCTTACCATTTTGGCAGTTAAACTGCTGTTCAGGAAATGTTGAAAAAAAAGAAAACCCTGAGAATCCCCCATGAGGAGATGGACTGGCCCAAAACCTGTCGGTTCTGTCAGATTTTAACTGCCTATTTTTTCCGCGATAGTGGTCCTGTAAGTGATAAAGATGCTAGTCCACCATTCAAAAAAAAAAAAAACTTTTACTGCTGTTATAGTTTGGAGTTATCACCTTGGCAGCACGGGCCCTTTGATAGTCATTGCCATTCAGTTGCATTCTGGGGGTTATTTTCTTTATCTAGAATACATTCCTTCTCTTCCCTTTATTTCCCTGCCTAGTGGAAACATGATCCTCTGCTCACTTGTGTTTACAAGCAAGGCTGAGGTGATTGTAGTAGGGGTGGATGAACACCCTGTAGAAAAAGTCACAGGAGACAAAAAACGGGAGCCCAGTAGTGCAATATGTCAATGACCACAATAAAAGAAAATAAATTAAAAGCACTACTCACAAAGGGAGGTTGCTTAGGGCAACCAACCACAGGAAGCAGGTGGAGACAATAAACCCGACTCCACTCGGGGTGGTCCTAGCCAGAACCGGAAGGATGGTCGCTCTCTTAGTGGAAAAAAGGGGACAGAGTCCACTGTGGGGACTCCACTGGTGGTCTGCCACCTCCCCTCGGACAGGATGTGTTCGGGGGTATACTTAGCACGTAAAAGGGAAAGAGGCGCCCTGATGTAATAAAAGCATCTAAAATCAGCTTAAAATCGAAAAGTGATATGAGGTAGCTTACCTCAATGACGAAACCTCTGTAGTTAATACAAGGGATTTTTTTTTTTTTTAGGGAGGCTCCCTATGCTAGATGATCTTTTCTATTTGGCACTTTTACTGGCCTGATGAAGTGGGCTGAGACCCGCGAAACGCGAAGGCTGAGGTGACTCAGCGATTGGAGGAGAAAAGAAAAAGTTAAGGGCAGAAATGACATCAGTATTTAGCCTCAAACTGTGGACAAAAGACATGGCTCCCACCAGGAACAGAATTCTCTATTTACTATATAAAATTCCCTGAAGTAAAAAACGTGGACAGTACAATACATGTGTTATGTAAGTAGATCAAGTATTTATCTACTGTATTTTTCAGACCATAAGACGCACCCAGATTTTGAGGACAAAAACAGGGGAAAAATATTTACTAAATCTGGTGCATCCATGGTGCAGGGGCGTCTTGCGGAGCTTTTCCCCCTCAAGCAGTTTCTATCTAAGGTACACTGCCCAGCTACACCAGCCCCTGCTGCCCCCCTCCAGCTTTACTAACTACCCTACACTTAGCCCTGCTGCCCCACCAGCTACGTCAACTACCCTACTCTAATCTCTGCTGCCTCACCAGCTATGCTAACTACCTACACTAATCCCTGCTGCCTCACCAGCTATGCTAACTACCTACACTAATCCCTGCTGCCTCACCAGCTAAACTAACTGCCCTACACTAATCCCTACTATCCAACCAGCTACACCACACTAACCTCTGCTGCCCCCCCCCCCCTCCCTCTACACTAATAACTGCAGCTGCACTAACCCTTGCTGCCACACCACCTACACTAACTACCAGAGCGGAAGCCCTCACCTATCCAACTGGTGCGCTCCCAGTCCTCCATCACCAACTCTGCCTCAAGCCAAGCGTTCGAGTCCTCCATCTTCTCCTCCAACTCCAGCTTTGTCCTCCACCAGTCACAGATGGCAGCATAAATACAGAGGCTCGCAGTCAACAAAAGGGGCTGATCAGCAAGGGGTTCCAGTGCACAGAGTGCAGGATGATCGGTGCAGAGCGTGCACAATGCACAGAGATTTCAGGTGCACTAGTGGAGCCATGCAGTGCTGCATTAGGGCATCGGCACGGCTGTATCCCCCGGGCTCGAGTGGTTGGAGGGAGTGCTGTAGTATTCCCGGGACCCATCGCAATCGAGTACATGCAGCAGTAGCGGCATCCAGAGCTCCACATGCTTGGTAGTAAACTGCTGAGTGTAATCAGAGAGACGCGCCGGAGTACATGGCTGGAGATTTTGAAGGAGGGCTGGGTCCTGATTCCAAGACAGGAATACTGCGAGGCAAGCTTATTTGAGTGACCTGAGCTGGCTTCCCGGGGGCGGTGACTTACAGCAGTGACGTGAGAAGGGACCCGAGCTGGGTCACCGATTCGCTGATCCCGAAGTAAGAGTACTGCTGAGCTGGGAGGCGGGCAGCCTGAACCCGAGGTTAGGATTGCAATGTCAGGGGAGCCGGTTCTGGGGAACCACGTGTCACCCAACATCACACAGTCTGTATGGGTGCCAGAGAGTAAGCCGGTCCTTGCGGTGCTGAAACCGGGCTTGTGACGAGCAGGAGCGCTTGAGCGTGATTGGCACCTTCCTGCGCCCATCACTAGAGTGCCGACAGCACCTCGGGCGGGCTCATCAGATAGTCTGCTTTGTCTCTCACTATTTGCCTGGGAGCATGGTACCGGGCGGTGACTGGAGTGGAGTAGACAGGATTCAGAGCGTGGCAGGCTAAATAAGGGCTTCCCAGAGGACACTGCTGACTTGCATTCGGACTATAAGACGCACACTATTCTCTTCCCCCCCCCTCCCCCCATTTTAGGGGGAGAAAAAGTGTGTCTTATAGTCCGAAAAACACAGTACTTATGTGTTTTTTTTCCCTGGCATAGTATGGCTAATCCTCCTGCTTTATAGGACAAACAAGGTGACATGCGACATGATGAGATAGTCATGTATGTACAGTGCCAAGCACACAAAAAACGATGCGGTTTTTTCTTTTTCTGCCTGAAAGAGTTAAACATTAGGTATGCAAGTGACAGTTTCTGTCTTGGTCGGGACTGGGTCAGGTTAGAACATAACTCTCACTGATAAGTAATTACAGCCATAAAACCCTTTTCTGTCAGTAAATTGCTTCTGAGAGGAGAAAGATATAAAAAGGGTCAATTCATAGATTTGAGCTCTGGCATAGTTCAATGAAGGTGTCAAAAAGCAGAGACAATGAAACAGTAAAAAACTTAAACACTTGATTTTAATGTAAAATAAGACTGTGGGTTATCAAAAAAAAAAAAAAAAAAAGTCATTTTTAGGACAAGGAGGATAGATACCAGGGCTGTGGAGTCGGTACAAAAATCTTCCGACTCAGACTCCTTAGTTTATGAAACCACGACTCCGACTCCAACTCCAACTCCAGGTACCCAAAATGGCCCAGACTCTGACTCCTTAGTCTAACACTTAACAGGGCTGTGGAATTTGTACAAAAATCACCCGACTCCTCAGTTTATGAGATCAACGACTCCGACTCCGGGTGCCCAAAATTGCCCCGACTCCGACTCCACAGCCCTGATAGATACAATTGATTTTCTCAGTTTATTACCTTGGATGTTCTTTAAAGAAAACCTGAACTGAAAATTAAAAAAGTCAAAACATACATACACACATCATACTTACCTTCCGTGTAGTCTACTTAATCGCTTTCTCCTCTCCCACGTCCTGTTTGTCCACTGTTATCGATGGAATTATCCCTCCATTACTGAAATATTGCCCACTTGAGCCATAGGGAAGCATGGACATTACCTTGCACATCAGTTGTCCTTTCAGCTATGATAAATAACTGACAGCAACTGATATATTTCAGTTCTGGCAAAATCTTGTCAGAAGTGGAAGGAATCATTGTTATGCTGTGCATACACTGCTCGTTTTATGCACCGGATCGAGCCAACGGCTCGATGCCGGCGCATCCCCGCTCGTCCGCGCGGATCGATTGCCGCTCGTCCATGCCAGCACTTCCTTATCACCACTCTATTCCCTGCCATTGTCCGCCGGCGGGGATCGAGCGGGCGGGAGTCGAGCAGCGTGATCGGGCCAGCTGAATATTATCAGCTGACCGGATCAGCTGGTCGATACACGGTACAGAAACGTACCGTGTATCCCCAGCATTAGAAGAAAATGGTGAGCTTCTCAGAGGAATTGATGGTAAGGAAAGTATGTAATATTAGTTTGCAGGTACATCATGTGTTTATTTTAAATGATTTGACTCAGGCTCAGTGCACACCGAGCGGATCTTGATGCGATCCGCCGGCTGCATCCGCCTGTGAAGCTGCTCGGGTAATGTATTTCAAGGCTGATGTGGCCGGCGGATCGCATGCAAAAGCTGCTCAGTTTGCACCCAGCCAGATATCGGCTCTCTGCTCCCAAAACCGCTAGCGCTTTGTGGATCTGCTAGCGGTTTTGGTGTGCACTGGGCCTTAATTCAGGTTCACTTTAATAAGAACAAAATGGATCCATAAAGGTAGAATTTACAGAAATAACAGGGTATGGTCAGATTGGGAGGAGCCATATTTGTTGGCTAGACAACCATAGTGATGCTCCTAAAAAGTCAGCCTGACAGTTGGACTTTTCCCAATCAAACAACCTTCCCTAAAACTGCTTCATGTTCCATTACTTAGGTTCATGCATGCTATGCCTACCACAGGGGGTGCTCTGGTTGGGATCACGGGGTACTTGTTGCAGTTTATTATAGTAAGCTGCGATATTTAGAGGTGGGGAGGAATTAAACACCAAACTACATTTTTTATTAATTCAAATAAACACATTGTAAAAAAACAGTCCTGCGCAATTAAGGAGTGCACCGTATGTGTTGTGTGTCAGTCACACTTCCTGCCCTCTCAGAAATCATGTGACTTTACAGCCCAGTATAAGCTTATACCAGCAGGTGATTACAGAATGGAGGCACACCACGTTCTGCCTGTTACACTGTGTGACGTTCTGCTTCACAGGAGGAAGGAGAACAGATTTTGGGAACTGAATGCATAAAAACATCTCCTGTACCTCTTTCATTAGATAGGAGCAGCTCACATTTCCTGCTAAATCCCTTCCAGCCAACTTGGAAGGTCAATGAGGCAATTTCTCCTGTACAAGCGATAGAGATCTGGGTTTAGTCTATGAATTCTAGAA